>NC_037672.1:137015098-137281191 GCF_003255815.1 Theropithecus gelada | reverse complement strand
TTTTTTTTTTGAGACGGAGTCTTGCTCTGTCACCCAGGCTGGAGTGCAGTGGCCGGATCTCAGCTCACTGCAAGCTCCTCCTCTCGGGTTCACGCCATTCTCCTGCCTCAGCCTCCCGAGTAGCTGGGACTACAGGCATCCGCCACTTTGCCCGGCTAGTTTTTTGTATTTTTTAGTAGAGACGGGGTTTCACCGTGTTAGCCAGGATGGTCTCGATCTCCTGACCTCATGATCCGCCCGTCTCGGCCTCCCAAAGTGCTGGGATTACAGGCTTGAGCCACCGCGCCCGGCCAGTCCACTGTTTCATAAAAGACTTGTGCTAAACAAAGTGTCCAGGCGGGAAGGTGCACCAGACTCCACATACTGACAGCTCTGTGATTCATGCCGAGAACTCCCACACAGTATCATCTTTCTAAATGGAGATGACCGCAGGGAGAACAAAGATGCCACGCCCCAAGAAGAGATGAAACAGGTTTATATTTTGACATGCTAGAAACACAGGCTGATTTTTCTTTTTCAACTTCTCATGGACACCATAAAGAATGGCATGCAGATTGAGGCATTCTGGACATACGTTCCCACCACAGAACAAAAAGATGAGACGTGACATCATAACAACCCAACGCTATGGTGACTGGCAGTATTTAGAAACAATAGACACCTGTTTTTCTGCCTTACCATGGCCTCTGCCCAGTCATTTTCTTTGAGGCTCTTTGCTCTCAAAAAACTGCTGTCCAGGAGACGTCGTATGATGCCAAAATATTTATAAACTGTCCTCCCTCTGGGAGTGAGGGAGAGGGAGAATATTGCTTGTTTTAAAATAAACCTTAATGTAGGGCAGGTGAGTGGCTAATTTATCCATTTATCTTTTTAACATGAAGAAAAAGCAACCTGCTTTTCTGCCTGGTCTACAGTGGGAACAGTGGCTACCTCACAGATCGCTTCTCACACAGCCCAAACCTTTTCTAAGTGGCAGGTCGGCAGCCCTCAGGTTGATAGTGCAGAAGTGCTAAGTGCATTTGAGTGGTATCATTACTGGTCTCTGGTAATTGATTACTGTCCATGGTGAAATATTCAGGGCAAGCACACAGCCAATAGCAATCACTTAATCCATCATGGCTGTTTGTTCCTCATCTCCTGAGACCTATCAGCCACATGCTATCCAACCCCACCAGGCAAATTGCCGATGGCTGCTTTGTGTGTACAATTTACTGTGTATTTACTGTGTTTCCTGCGTTAACCAGAGCCACTGGCTTTAGTGAACAGGGGAAGGCAAGGGAGGCTCTTGCTTTCCAATGTCAAGTTTGCTCTCTGGTTCACTTCTTTGGCCTCTATTTTTGTAGAGATTTATGATTCATTGGCATTGGTTTTCATTGCTTAAAAAAAAAAAAAAAGTAAGCCGAACGATGTAGTGGTTATATTAGGAATATTAATTGAAAGACTTGAGATAGGTTGATTGGAATAAGATCCTGGAGGGTTGTTTGTAATGCAGATTTTTTAGAAACAAGAAGTGGGAGAATAATGAATAACAACCAGAACTAATCAGTTTTGTGTGTATTTAATCCAGTGATAATGACTAAAAGTATTTCTTTTAAATAAAAAGAAGTAGAAATTCAGTGGCTACACCATTTTCTCGGCTTTCTTCCAAAATGCTCTATCCTTGGATCTTGGCAAATTTGTCTGTCCCTGATGTATGCTAAGGAAGTGTTATACTCAGCCCAAGCAAAAACATAATAGAAGGAGGAAGAGGACAGCTGAAAGGAGAAGAATAAACAAATGACTACTGCGTGTGACAGCACTCTGATGACAAGGGATGACCCTGTCCACAACGAAACTTGGAAAAAAACCAGTTTGTATTTATCAGTCCACAGGAAACAATGAGAGCCATGGGTGGCAGAAAGCACGTGCTGGTCTGCTCTTCTGCTTATCCTGACCCTGCTTTCCACAGAGCTGGAAGAAACATAATGAGGGCTAGATATTTGCAAAAGAGGGTGCTCCTAATGAACTTGGGAAGCCAGCAGGAATTAAGTTGAGAAAAGAAGGATGAGGCATGGCCTCAGAGACAGCAAAGAGATCTGGTCTGTTTCCATAGCCACTCTTGAAGAGATTGCATTCCAAAATGTGTTTAATGAAATTGCTGTTAGGGTCTCAGTGGAGATCTTTGTTGCCTCTTTTAGTGTGGTTTGCTTAAACTCTTCCTGGTGTCTGTAGCACATGGTAGAACTCTAGCTAATTCCCCACAGGCTGGGGCAAATATGGCCATGCGTGTAGTGCCTCTGAACGAGCCTTTCCATGGGCAGCTCCCTTCTCAGGGCAATCTCTGAACAGCACAGAATCTTAATCTTTGTATATATGCATTCCTTGTTTGGGGCTGCTTAGCTAAATGACATAAACAGCTGGTTTAAGTGATTCACAGGTTAGTTGGGGATGTTTCAGTGTTGCTCACAATCTATTTTAGCTCAAGGAAATAAATATGGACACCTAAAGGCACTGACCTTTTGTTGTATGCAGTGAGACTTCAGTTGTTGCATAGAGTGTTGTCATAATCCTTCTGCTTATTGGCCAACATGTGATGTACTTTATGATTTGAAGATCTTTAAGATTTGAGCATACTGTGCTCCATGGTCATGACCAGGTTTCCCTTCTGTGTCTGGAGTTATGTTCCTGCCCTCACTCTTGAGTCATTGGCATTGAAAACTAAAATAGTTGCCTGTAAGAAAGATCAACTTTATTACTTCTAGACTTGGCTTGTGCTGTACTAATACCTGTCACCTTGTAGGAAACTTTGAAAACTCTTGTTAGTTTGGCCTGTTTTTAAAACTTTCAGAGATAGTCTTTGAGGATGTCTTACTATGCTAAAGAAAAGCTGACTTTTGTGTATAGAAAAATATCATCTAGTGGTGTTTCCATGTCATAATGAATGTCCTCTAATCAAAAACTGCCAGAATCTATATTTGCCATATTAAATTGCAGAAAGCTGCAACAGCTGTCTTGTTCTGTGTTTGCTGTTCCATTTATACCATCTGTGATGGTTAGTCTTATGTGTCAACTTGATGGAGCTATACTGCTCAGTTACTTACCAAACACTAACCTAGGTGTTGCTGTGAAGGTATTTTGTAATGTGGTTAACATCACTAACCAGTTCACTTGAAATAAAGGAGATTACCCAGGGATATCTGGGTGGGTCTGATCCAATCAGCTGAAGGCCTCAAGAGCAAAAACTAAAGAAATTCTGTCTCAAGATTGCAGCATAAAATCCTGCCTGAGTTTTCAGCATGCTGGCCTGCCCTACAAATTTCAGACTTGCCAGCCCCCACAGTCGCATGAGCCAATTCCTTAAAATAAATCTCATGTTGGTTCTGTTTTTTTTAGAGAACTCTGATACACTATCTAAATAGTATATTTGAAAGAGCAGAAGCAAAGTATTTAACCTTGTCTTGTGATCCTCTTTTGTGTAGGTTATGCTGTAATAAGTGGATGCCTAATCGTGTCAGGAAATTAGGTATGTTGACTTTTTCATACAAAGCAAGAGGAACACAGAAATTGGTATCCATGCTTGTTAAAATATGTATGAATCCTCTGGCTACTCCTCCCCATTCACAGTTAATTTTAGAACCTTGGTTACTATCCTTTTCTTTCCATCCCAACCCGTCAATATATTTGATGATATCACCATCCATCTATTTTCATGGCTTTGCGGCTTCTTGATCTCCTCACTTGCAATATATTCTCCTCCACCCCATGTGAACCATCTATTCTCAAGGCCACACTGTTGACCTGTCAACAGCAATAACTGATCTTACCTTCAAATAGCCCACTACTCCACTGCCACCTCCTGTTCTGGCTCCCACTTCTTGACTTTATCAAAACTCATCCCATCTGTGAACCCCACCGTGTTTTCCTGATACATTATTTCCCTCTTAAACCAACTCAGATCTCCATTATTATAATTGCATCTATATGTCTGCTCATTACATTCTTTCCCATCTTATCCTCCATTAAACTTGACTGGCAAAGTCCAAGCCCTGGTTAAATCCATCTACCCAGCTACTGTGTGCCTGCATCACAGCAGCTGGACATCACTGGAGTAAACCACACGGGGGTGCTGACCATTCCCTCTTGAAACTCTTGACAATGGATTCTCAAGTGGATACTCCACTGCCCAGCACACTTACTCTGCCTTCCCTAGTGTGTTTGCTTTTTCACTTTCTAAATGATAGTTTACATCTTCACCCTCCTCTAGTACTGTTTTCCATGTTACCAAATCTAGCACAGATCAAGCACCCCAAATCCAAAAATCTGAAATCTGAAATGCTCCACTATCTGAAATTTCTTGAGTGTTGACATGAAGCTCAAAGGAAATGCTCACTGGAATATTTTGGGTTTCGGATATTTTTTGGATTTCAGATGCTCAACCAGCAAAGTATAAGGCAAATATTCCAAAATCCAAAAAAAAAAAAAAAAAAATTCAAAGCCTTTCTGGTCCCAAGCCTTTTGGATAAGAGATAATCAACTTGAAGTCACTTTTCTGTATTTATTTACCACTCAGCAACATTTAACCTGTTGATGATTACCTCTCTTTTATAACATAGGTATTCTAGCTGTTCTGAAAAGGCTGTATATTGTATGATTCTATTTTTAGGATATTCTGTAAAGAGCAAAACTTTGGAGATGGTAAACAGATCAGTGGTTACCAGGGATTTGGGAGGAAAGGAGGGTAGAATAGGTGAAGCACAGGGATTTTTTAGGGTGGTGGATAGACTCTGTATAACACCATAAAGGTGAACACGTAACACTACATATGTCAAAATCAATGGAGTTTTACAGCACAAAGAATGTACCTTTATGTGTGGAAATTTAAACAAAATATTTAGGAGGTCAGAGGATCCCAAGAA
This sequence comes from Theropithecus gelada, assembly GCF_003255815.1. NCBI lineage: Eukaryota > Metazoa > Chordata > Mammalia > Primates > Cercopithecidae > Theropithecus > Theropithecus gelada. Next base: position 137,276,296 of record NC_037672.1, on the reverse strand, counting down.
GGAATGCAGACTGTGACAAAAGAATCTAACTATCACGAATATGTGAAATTACCTCACTGAAGGAATCGGGCAATAAAGATGCTGACCTAAGTAACTTTGAAAATGCGTAGAGACTGCAAAACTGAAGGCAAAAGCAGTTGTATGTAAGCATTGTGCTCTGATTGATAGTTTTTTTCCTAGGGGAGGTGCAGATAAACACTTCTGAAACAACATATGATATATTGGAATTGAATGATTAAATAAGTAGATGGTGGGAGGCAGGTTTCTCACTATTGAAGTGGAGGTTACAGTGAAGCAAGGAGAGTAGACTAGAGTGGTCTATGTGGTGATGTATTAGAGTTGAAAACATCAGTATGAACTCATGTTTAGCTTAATATAGATACAGATGTATGCATATACATCAATGTTATAGATATGTATATATACATAGGTTAGCATTCACACATATATGCCCTTGCTGTGTCAGTTGAAAGGGCCTAGGAATTACACCACAGGAACAGTGAACACATGTGGGACCCGGACCTTGGTTTCTAATACCATTCTCCAGTAAAAACAACCATAGCTTCTTGAGGAAATGGCTGATTGTAGGGCTGGGGTGGGAAATATAGGAGCCTGAAGAATCTTGTAACAGCAAGAGTTAAGGAAGTATTCAAAAAAGCTCCCATAATAATAGGGGTATGTCAAAAGGGCACGGGAGCCAACTGAACAAGTGCTTAAGGTTAAAGCTGGGACAATCTGAGCAAAATAAATAAAGTAGCATGGGATTATAACTAAAAGTATAAAATAAACATCCATGAATCTACACTGGTATAAATAAATGATGGGAAAAAATCAATGTGGAAAAAGACAAATCTATCACACAGAAGAATTTCAAATAATTTGTGTAGAATCTCCACCGTCAAGGAAGTGGAGCATAATTTCCCACTCTTTGAATAGATCTGCACATAGTGACTTCCTTTTGAAGAGTACAGTAGAAAAAAAGGGGGGGGGAGAAGGAGTCACTTTACAATGAGGAAAATGGCAAATACTCCCTGAGCCAGATGATGAAGCTTCACATCAGTCGTGATAAATCATGTTGATATCATGCATCCTTGATATGACGTGATGAGAATGGCACTTTATCTCTGGTCTTCTTCCTGAAAATCTATAACATGGGTCTAGCCATGAGAAAAACATCAGACAAATCACAGCTGAGACATTCTACAAGCTTGTCAGTCTCCAAATAGCTGGCCCATCCTCTCCAAACTGGTTATCTATAACAAGAAAAGCCTGAGGAACTGTCCCTGCCAAGAGGAGCCTAATGAAACATAATGACTAAATGTAATGTTGGTATCTTGGATGAGATCCTAAAACACAAAAGTGACATTAGGTAAAAATGAAGAAAATCTAAGTAAAGTATGAATTTTAGTTAATAATAATGTGTCAATATTGGTTCATTAGCTGTGACAAATGTACCGTGCTAATATAAGATGTTAATAATAGGAAAAACTAGGTACAGGATATATGGGAACTTTCTGTACTATCTTTGCAAATTTTCTTTACATCTAAAACTATTTATCATGGGCTGAACTGTTCCTCACCCCTGCCCACAATGTTCATATGTTGAATTCTAAAGCCCTAGTACCTCAGAATAGAACCATATTTGCATATAAGGGCTTTAAAGAGGTGATTAAGTTAAAATGAGGCCATTAGGGTAGGGCGCTAAGCCAAAGTGACTGGTGTCCTTAAAAGAAAAGAAACACCGGGGTGCCTGTGCACAGAGAGATGGCCATGTGAAGAGGCAGCAAGAAGGCAGCTGTCTGCAAGCCAAGGAGAGAGCCCTCAGAAGAACCCAACCTTGCCAGGACCTTGATCTTGGGCTTCCAGACTCCAGAACTCTGAGAAAATAAATGCCTGTTGTCTAAGCTAGCCAGTCTGTGGTATTTTGTTATGGCAGCTCTAGGAAACTAATATACTATTTCTAAAATAAAAGATTGTTTTCAAAAACATCATTGGCATTCTTTCTGTTCCCAACCCAGAGCTTTTGCCTGGAACGCTTCTTGTAATTCAGATTTTAGCTTAAAATCAACAGAGAGTAGTATTCTCTGGCTACGCAATTCTCTACCGCAGTATCCTATTTTACTTCTCTGAGTGAGGCTGACCACCAATAGTTTTTTTATTATTATTATTATTATTATTATTATTATTATTTGTTTATTCATGTATTGCCTGTCTTCCTGCAGCAGAATATGAGTTCCTTGAGAGGAAGAACCTTGGCTGTCATGTTCACTGCTGAATCCACCAAATGCCACCATCAGTACTGACTACATAGTAGACACTCGGTGGTATTTGTTGAATGGACAATGAATCCCCCAGAAGTCTGGGGACTCTTGATTTGGATGACTTAACTCTATCATTAGACTAAAAGCACCTTTATGAGTCTTTCTAAGTTAACCGGGATCTAGAGGGTGAGCAGGCTACAACCAGGGTAGCCCAGGGCATTAGATTTTTGATATGTTTGGACTCCACGTAAATAAGTAAATCAAGCCTGGGTCTAAACCAGGAATGGAGGCTAGGGAGATGATGTCTTAGCCAGAGCTCTCACAAAGCTTCAGAGACTGGGGGAAAAAATCAAGTCAAAATAAGGTCATAGTAATGGTCAAAGGAGGTATGTATGCAGAGGGTGGAGGAAGGGAATTTCTCTCAGGGATCAGGGTAGATGGTGACAACTGATTCTCATAGTGGACCCAGGCTTTGTTGTAAAGCCCAAAGGATCCTTCCAGATGAGGTAAGAGATCCCAGAAGCCAGGCCTCAAGCCCCAAGATAAAGAGGCTTGTCTGAACTGGGGTCTCCAGACAGGTAGCTGGGGTCAGGGCTGGACTCGGCCTCTGGAAGACGCTGAATGCATAAAGGGAGAGCCCGGATCCAAGAAGCTCTGTAGCAGGCCAGCCAAACAGTAAGATAATCCAGAGAGAAAATGGCTCAGTGCTCAGTCAAGCCCTGAGACTGTCCATACTCACCCAGACCCTGGGTGGGACAATGGGATATTCCTACTTACTATTGGCAGTTGTTCCAGGGAACCACTGCCTTAGTGCATTTTGTGCTTCTATAACAACATACCCAGGACTGGGTAATTTATCAAGAACAGAAATTTGTTTTCTCACAGTTCTGGAGGCTGGGAAGTCCAAGATGATGGCACCAGCAGGTTCAGATGTCTGGGGAAGGCTACTCTCTGCCTCCAAGATGGTACCTTGATGCCACATCCTCTAAAGGGGAGGAACACTGTGTCCTCATATGGCAGAGAGGTAGACAATCAAGCTAACTGAACACTGTGGGAAGCCTCTTTTATAAGGGCCTTACTGCTATTCATGAGGGAGTAGCTTTCATGGCCTCTTAAAAGCCCCGTTACCTCTTAATACTGTCACATTGGCAACACCTGAATTTTTCAGGGGACACATTCAGACCGTAGCAACCACTAACCCAACTGTTAGTGACTGGGCCTGGATAGAGCTAAAGCAGCAACTAGGGAACATGTGGACAGTATAGAAGGACCTCAGCAGACAGGGGCAAATGGGTCTGGGAGGCAGTGGTGTCTACTGAGGGGTGGATGGACAAGCTCCGCCTCCAAGCAGAAACATGTAAGAAGGCATGTTTAAATGAAGGCCATGTAAAAGAGCTAAAGAGGGAGCTATGAGCCAGGTAAGTCTAGACTCATTTCTAGCATGTTGAAGAGAAAGGCAACTTAGACCAAAACGTTTAAAATTTTATTTACAGGTTCTGTGGTCTCAAATCATTCTAATCCTTAGTTCTCTCACCTTTACAATGGTAGTAAAAATAATACTTTCCTTGCAGGATTGATGAAAGGCTTGCAGATAATGCAGGTATAACACCTAATACAGAGCTGGACACATACAAGATGCTTCATAAGTAGTGGCCGATATTATGATTTTATTAGTGCCACATGAGCAGGCTTGTTGCTTTGTTCTGTCAGTTTCTCTAAGGTAACTAGTCATAGAGCTCTTTGAAAGTGAAAGGAGGATGTGTACTTGTTTCAGTGCCATCTGGAAATGGAGAAGTGGCAAATCCGTTTCCTACTATATAGCCAGTTCTGTGGGGAGGCCAGGTGGGCAGACTGGCAAGGTCACTGGTGGGGGGGAGTGTCATCCATGGGAGGGCCAAAGAGAGCCACCAAGACAGATTGGGGATGGGGGACAAAGAGGCCCAAGGCTCTTTGATAAGCTGCCAGGGCCCAGATTGGAGCCCCTAGAGGAAGAGAATGTTGTGAATGCGTAGCGTAGTTGTGTGCTCTCCTCTTTTTTTTTTTTTTTTTTTTATGTGGTTGATGCTGGGAAGTCATGGGAGGCATTTGGAAGACATAGTGAGGGTCAACTGCCCCTTACCCAGGTGGAGAAAGGGCAGAGAGGCCATCTTCTGCCACTCGTTTTTAAAGCATTTGTAGATCTTCATTTTTGCAGGACTTTCCTTTCAGAGAGAAGTGGCACTTGTAGACCACTTGCCACCTGTTGAGGCTCTTCTCTGCTCACTCCAACAGGCCTCCTGGAGAGGTCTTGGCTAATGCGATCTGGGCCTTGGGATAGAGAATCCTCCTGTGCTTGGGAGGCTCACCACACCCAAGGATGGGGAGCCAGGAGCGCCATGTATCTCAACATTAGCTCACTTCCTTTGAGGCTGAAATCAAGAGGGAGACTTTGGTCCAAAGACTTTTTTTTGTAACCTTCTTGGGCTCCATTTTTCACATCTGCTTCCAAGTCAAGGAGAAGGGGCACAGACCTGAGGGGTGGAGTGAATCCTAATCCAAGCTCTGAAACTGACCAGCTGGGGCCTGGAAGCAAGACTGTGGACCTCAGTCTGCACCACTTCCCCTCCCGTCAGTGAAGTGAGAGGATCCATTGTGCTACCTTCTGCAGTCCCTTTCAGCTTTGGTGTTTACTGATTCTCTGATGAATTTCCCTTAATTTCTGCGTAGGAACAGAAAAGAGCATAGAAGATCCTTTTTTGTTTTGTTTTGTTTTTGATAGGGAGTTTCACTCTGTCACCTAGGCTGGAGTGCAGTGGCGAGGTCTTGGCTCACCACAGCCTCCGCCTCCCGGGTTCCAGCAATTCTCCTGCATCAGCCTCCTGAGTAGCTGGGATTACAGGCATCCGCCACCACACCCAGCTGAGTTTTGTATTTTTAGTAGAGACAGAGTTTCACCATGTTGGCTGGGCTGGTCTCGAACTCCTGACCTCAGATGATCCACCCGCCTTGGCCTCCCAAAGTGCTGGGATTACAGGTGTGAGCCACCGCACCCGGCCAGAACATCCTTTTAATTCTTATCTGGAGACTTAATCTATATGTTCATAATCAGTATTACCAATAAGGGCAGAATGTTCCAAAGTAGGGTCTGACTGCATTTTTAAACAATGCAATTTGCAGAGCTCCACTCTTCTACTCCTTAGTCTTATGTGAAGCACACACTTGGACTAAAATGGTTATTGCTTTATCATAATTTGGGGATCTCTATCAGAGATGATTTAGGCCAGAGTTTCTCACCCATGGCACTATCAGCATTTTAAATTAGATTATTCTCTGTGGTGGGGGCTGTCCTGCGCACTCTGGAATGTTCAGCAGCATCCCTAGTCCATTTGGGCTGCTGTGACAAAATACCATTAACTAGGTAGTTTATAAACAACAGAAATTTATTTTTCACAGTTCTGGAGGCTGAGAGGTCCAAGATCAAGATTCAGTGTCTGGTGATGGCCTGTTTGCTGGTTTCCTAGGTGGTGCCTTCTTGCTGTGTCTCTCCTGGTGGAAGGGCCAAAGCAGCTCTCCAGGAACTCTTATAAGGGCACTAATCCCATTCATGGGGTTCTGCCCTTATGACCTAATTCCCTTCCTAAAAGCCCCACCTTCTAATATGGTACGTTGATGATCAGGTTTTAACATATGAATTTTGCGGGAATACAGCCATTCAGACCATAGTACCTGGCTTCTGTTTAATGGATGTGACACCGTCTTCTCCCCACAGTTGTGAAAACTAAAATATCTCCAGACATTGCCAGATGTGCCCTGGAGGGAAGAAAATCACCCTAGTTGAGAACCACTGATTTAGTTTTAATTGGGTATGTATTTTAAAAGGCAGAAAAATAAGTATAGAATCAAACTTAATTAAGCAAATGCCTCTAAAGCATACTGAATTTTTTTTTAAAGAGGTAATAGTAAAATTTGAAGTTGCGGAAATGTAGGGCTTGCTTTTAAAGCTCATATCTTGCATACATACTAACCACATATAGCTTCTCAACTGTACTTGAGATTTCTTCGATCAGGAAATAAGACCCTCCACCTTTTCTTTCCTGAAGATATCACCTAAAATTCTAAGTAATATTGGATGACTGGATGTTAATGTACTATGCCTTCATAATTTCTAAAGAAATGTCTGAATAAGATATTAAGCTCACATAAATAGTATTTTCTTGCTATGGCTCTAGTAAAGTCTTAACATCTGCACAGACTGGTAAAGACTTCATCACATGCCCTCTTTCTTTTTCCATTTCCAAGATGCTTATTACACCAAGGCTGATGTTAAAAAGATTTCTTGTCATCTGCCCTGATTACTGTTTTGGGGGAGGAGAAAAAATAATGAAGAGAAGAAGAAAAGAAAAAAAACCCAGAAGAACAGGATCTGTCTTTCCTGTATTTTGTGTTCCTGAGAGCTGATAGAGAACAAATTGTGAAATATGGGAGGCTCTGCCCAGCATTCAGGCTGAAGTTGCCTTAAAAGGAAAGTATGGCACGTTATACATTTCCCACTTCCTTCTTTTTTAGTTTCCTTTTAGCCATTCTCAGAAATGTAAGCAGGAAGAAAATAGCAATCAATTATGTTTGGAAACAACTGAAGTTAAATCTGACTGATATTTGTTTATAAAACTATGCATCATTTTATTTTCAGTACACTTTCAGTTCCTCTTTTGCCTCTAACATTCTAATTGCCATGGTGAATATGTTTCCTTTAATCCAGGCCTGAATACTGAGATAGTTCACAGCCCCTGGTTGTTATTTCTTGATGAAGCCTTTGCTAGTCAGCTCCTTTTTTCTTCCCATTGCCTTCCTTTAGTCCGAGTTTTCATAACCTCTGGGCCCTCCACTTTGCAGTTCAATCTGTGAGGTTAATGACCTCACACCTTTTTCATTATATTCATGCCTTCATTCACCGGACAAATAGTTCCTGGGCCCCTATTCTAGGCCAGACACTGTTCTAGGCTCGGGAAATACGGCAGTGAATAAAGCAGACAAAACCCCCTTTCCTCATGGAGTTTACACTACCCAAGGGAAGAGGGCAGTGGATAGAGACATTTTACAAAGTAAATAAATCATATCACATGGTAGAATATGGTAGATGTAATGAAAAAAGTAGAACAGGGAAGGGAGATAAGGAGGTATATGGGGTGTGTGTGTTTGCATGTGTACATGCATGCTCATGTGTGTGACCTGTGTGTATGGAAAGGGTAGGCTGCAATTTTAGATATGGTGATAGGGAAGGCTTCACTGAGAAAGTGACATTTGACCAATGACATGAAGGAGTAGCCAAACATGGAGATACTTGAGGGAAGAGCAGTCTAGGCAGAGGAAACACATGTGAAAATGCTTGAAGCATGCCTGGTATATGAGGAAGAGTCTGAGGAGGCTGGTGTGGGAGAGGAGGAGATAAGGTGACAGTTGATAGTGGTGGAAGGGGCAGACGCTGCAGAGCCTTGCAGGCCCTTGCAAGGACTTTGGCTTTTATCTGAGAGAGATGGGATGCTGCTGGATGGTTCTGAGAAGAGAATGGTGTGATCTGACTTTCAGGTTAATAGGATCATGTCACCAAGTCGTCATATCACTTCCCCTACTTAAATCCACCACTTGACAACATATAATCCCTTTATCCATGGAGACAAATACAAACTCATCTTCCCTGCCCCTAATCAAGAATGTTTCCAGTCCCCCTGCACAAGCCCTCTGCACTCTCAGTAAACAGTGACCGCCTCCCTGCCCCCTTCACATTCTACCCGTCCTTCAAGTAGAAGCTGAAGTTTCTTTTTCCTGAAAACCTTTGCCACCTCAAAATTGATCTCTCTCCTCTGACCTCCTATTGTATTGATTATTTATCAATAAATACAATATAATATATGGACTTGACCATATATTATCTGGACTTCACCATATATTATCTTGGATTGTTTTCTAAGTAGGCATTGAAAGGTTTATAGAACTTGAGACCTAGAAGAGTCTCAAGAATCATCTCTTTTGACTCCTTCATTTTACAAGTGAGGAAATGGAAGCCCGGCAATGTTTAGGATATTGCCAGATTCACTCAACTAGCTGTTTAATGTGTACATTGCCTTTCTCAATGAAATTACAAGTACATTAAGGAATGATATCATGCCTTATATTTCTCCAAAATCTATAATAGTGGTTAACATAGTACTCATGTAACAGACACTTATTAAGTTCAATTAAATGTAAGAATAAATTGATTTTTAGTTGGTTTGGTTTTAAAGGAACATTGTAGGACATTAATTGATCAACCACATTTTGAATTAATAGATGTTCTAGATGCAAAAAAAGCTATATAAAATACTTGTATGTAATTTGGCTTTGAATTTTAGGGACTTGCCTGTGAATGTAGTTAGATGGGAGAATGAGAAATTTTGCCTTTCTTGGAGGTTTTTGTTCTGATGTAATGGTGAAAGGTAATTCTATCATCTCTGCAAAACATGGCTCTTTTTCTTGCTTCAGCAAGATTTATCAAAGCAGTTTGGATTGAAAGCAAATGGTTTTTGACCATTCTTTGTCTACAAGGGAGAGACAATCGTGGCAGCATCCCATCCTCTGAGCTGTTTTTTGTTTGTTTGTTTGTTTTGTTTTGTTTTTTGAGAATTAGTGATTTTGATTGCAAGTGTGAACTTGTGGTATTCACAGATGTTGGTGGCCTATCAGGACTATTTCAGGAGACCTAATTTATCCTTTGACCAAGAAATATCCTGACTGGGGCCTGACTTGAATATATAGCTCCCTGTGGGGGTGATGCCAAGGCTCTGTTCCAGTAATAACTGCTCAATGAAACAAGGAGGTTTCCAAGAGTCTGTGGTCCAGAACCTACACTTTTTACACTTAACCTTTACGATGTAGACCCATCCAAACAAATCAGTAATGACTTTCCAGTGTTTTAATCTTCGCCGATAAATTCAGCACTGTTTTGAATTTGGCCTGCAAGTGACCGAAACAACAGACTGAAGTAGAGAAAGCGAATTCAGCCTGCCCTTGCTATTCATGCACTGCAGCCAAAACAAAGCTCCTGAGGTTTGAAATGACTTGGAGAAATCCTGCTGGTTTTAGAGAACTCTTTTAAAGCCCAATACTAGTGACCCATGGCCTGGCCTATGACTAGCTCACTTAACTTAGTTGATCATAGCATGATTGCAATAATGCTGAGAAGAAGGATGAAACACCTGAATGAGCCAAGTAGCTTGATTTATGGCTAAACACTGGATTCTTACTCTAAGTAGTCATCCAACAGCTGAATGTCAGTGGTCACAAATCCAAGATAAAATGTAAATGGCTCAATGAACCCATCAGAAACACAATCTTACTGAAAGAGAATCCAGGTAGTATATTTATCTGAAAGAGAAAATGAAAGACCTGGTATTTTTGGTGCATAATCTAGGAAATGTATTCTGTGTCATATTTTGTTTATGAGTATATAGTTCTCTAGCTAATCCAAATGATTGTTATAATTTTACTCCTTTAGAATTATCAAAAGCTTCATACATTTATTTTCATTCTTAAGATATGGATAATTCTTCTTTGCAAATTGTAGAATTCACAATTAAAAATTTTTAGTTGAGGTATAATTTACATANGCAAATTGATTGTAGAATTCACAATTAAAAATTTTTAGTTGAGGTATAATTTACATAAAGTAAAATTCACTAATTTTCACTGCATACTTCTGTGAGTTTAGATAAATGTATATATTTGTATAATCACCATCACAATTATGATATGGAACATTGCCATCTTCCCAAAACCTTCTCTCATTTTAGCACACTTTTGCTATTACCGTTATTTGGTGGCAACTGTTTCAGTGGATTGACTTTGTAGGAAGTGAAAAAAGCATAGGGAGCCAAGTCTGGCGGCTAAGGCGGTTGTTGATCACATGGAGTGATGCATCTCTGAGTCAAAAACAAAATGTGACTATAAAGTCATGGGCTCTGTTTTTTGATAAGGCTTGTAAACTGGTTATGATGGTCATTTCAAAGTTGAACTTCAAAAATATTTTGAACAAATGATTAGATATATTTTTATAATAAACCTTAGAAATGTTGCCCAATGTGGCTACTACTTTGAAGAGCAAGATTTATTTGGTTCCTTAATAGACACCTGGTATTTGCAGATTTAACATTTTGTGGAGGGTGGTGGGAGAAGAAGGGAGAGGATTAGGAAGAATAGCTAATGGATACTGGGCTTAATACCTGGGTGACGGGATGATCTGTGCAACAAACCACCTTGGCACACATTTGCCTATGTAACAAACCTGTACATCCTGCATATGTACCCCTGAACTTAAAATAAAAGTTGGAAATTTTTAAAAAAGAAAAGCATTTTATGTATTTAAAAGAACCCCAAGTGTGAGATAGAAAGAAATCTGTAGTTTTGCCAAAGCATAAAATTGAATCTTGAATTTACAAGCTAAAATGGGTTCCGAGAGCAGGTGGGTCTGCTAGTGAATGAGCCACGCCCACTGCTCCCAATTTCAGAGGACCTTGAGAAAGGTCCATTCCAAGTCTGGACCAGGGAATGCTCACACTGTGATTTTTTTTTTTAAGGCAACTTCATTAGAAATGGCTCCCCAAAGAAAGTCAAGTGCTAGTGTCAGAGATGGAAGTGAAGACAACTAAGAAAGTAATTCTACCTAACCCGAAAAATGGAAGTATTGACCAGATTAAAGGGTGGTTAGGTCAAGGCCATGAATGAATTTACCATACGAAAATAAGAAAAAAATTTTTAAATTATTTCAGAGAAAAATATGACTAATGCAAAATCACTCCTTAAGAGGGAAATAAGTCATTAGGGGTTGAAGAGATCCCTTACATTTTCAGTCATATTTATATTATGAAGCACAAGGCAAATTATATGCTATTGTATTTCTGAATTTGGGAGTTCATGGATACTGAGGGTTTATTCTCTAGATTCTGTTGTGTTCATTCAGATACCAGTATCATTAAATATAGTTGTACCTGATATGCAGCCAAGAATTTGAGGGAAGTTGACATTTGAAAAACAGAATCTGTAGAGCTAGAGATAAAGAGAGTCCTTTGGACACTTTCTGTAGTTTGGTCCACAATCACCAAATGAGAGTTGATTGAGAGGGGCCTGGGAGATTGGCAGTGAGTCGTAGTTGCAGTGCAGTTTAGGTAGCTCAGAAGGTACAGTGAGAAGAGTTAGTAATTAGAGGAGATAACTCAAAGAGATTGGAAGCTGGTGGTTGTTCCACTTTTTGAGAGCTAGAAAGGAAAACTGGGATATGAAGAGACTGTGAAACTAACCCCTCAGTCCTGAATACGTAGACACATATCATAATTCTAAGGCTTTCTTGTTCTAAGATAGAACTAGTTAACAGTAGAGACAGGAAATTCGGATTTTTATTTTCTTATCTGTGATTATGGGTGATTCCATATCTTTATCTGGAAATCAAAATGAATAGAGTAGCATGATTGGGATGTTTGACTGACTGCCATATGCTGGGTGCTCTTCTAGGCCTCTGGAAACAATGAAAAGCCATAGGCCCTGCTTACAAGGCACTTTTAATGGTAAAAAGACAGACATGAAAATGAACGGTGAAAATTCAGTGGGAGTTGCTGTGATGAAGATCATGTACCAGATGCAATTAGAACCTCAGGAGAGTGAGCCCCTAAGTCAGCCTCAAGATACTTTGGCTTGTTGATTCTCTAACTGACCTTGTTCCCTCATTTGGAGAAAAGGAGATGATGCTAAGGCCCTGAAATTAAATGACTTTCCTCATCATCTGTTACCTAAACTGCTTGGGTGTCCTCCTAACCACCTTCTGCTTACTAACCTCCATTTTCCTCTTAAGACCCTGGGTCTTTTCCTCCATGCTCCATTTTCCTCTTAAGACCCTGGGTAGATCTGCACTGCCTGCACAGTAAGTCCAGAGTCTCTACCATGATTTCAGAGCCACCATCTACCTCCCTGTCACCATAGTCCCCCACAGACCGTGCTTCAATTCCCCTGGCTACTCTCCTGCCTTTGTGTGCTGCCACGCATTTCCTACTTCCAGCTTTTGCTCGTGTTTTCTTGTTCATCTTCTTCACCTATCAAAATCTCACTAATTTCACCCAATGCTCTGCTCAAATGCTACCTTGTCCATGAAGCCTGCTCTAATCCTCTCAGTTCAATTTAATTATTGATTCCTTGCATTTCCACAACACTCATTTGCAGACTTCTCTGACAGTAGTTGTACTTCGTTTTGATTGCGGCTCATGTTTCTATGTCTATCTTTTTCACTAGATGGCAAATCCCTGGAAGGCAGGGACTGTATCTTTCATAACCCACTGATCTCGTACCCAGTAGTTAATAAAAAATCTTCATCAAATGCTGTTGAATATTGCCCAAGGTCAGATGTCAGTGGCAGATCAAGGTCTGAAAACTTGGTTTATTTATATTTCTATCAAAATTTTAGGAATTCCAATATGTTACTTAACATGTGTCTACTCCATCAGTTGCTTCACCTTGGAAACACTTCTTTGTGAGTCGGTGGTGCGGAATCGCCGGTACAGTCAGGGCTGCCAGTGTTTATGGTGGCAGCGAGGTTGAGGAGGTGGTCGGGGAGGGATGTGTTTATGTAGAGCATGCTTTTCTCATCTACAATAGGCCCTATGAATATTTGAAGGGGAGTCTGGAAGCTGTTTCCTATGAGGGAGGTTAAGTTGAAATGCAAGAAGTAAAGATTAAGGAATATTAACATAAAATCTGTATTGTGAATTCTTTTACATAAATATGTTACTATTGCCAGGAGAAGTGGTGTCAGGGAGCTTTTCATATGTCTACATTTTAATACCCAAATGGAAAGTTTGCTGTAAATTATCAAATGTGGAAATTCTGTATGCTTATAAAGGTCCTTGACAAAAGAATGTGCTGAAAGAAGAAAGAGAGAGAGAGAGGGTGTGTGTTCATTTCTCTAAGCATAATTTTCTGATGCAAAAATGTGGGGAAGCAGAAGGGAGCAGAGGTGAAGTGAGGAGTGACTGGTTCCATCTTGAGTATTTTAAATCAATCTCTCTCTCTTCCTGCGCCGTGCCTCTCTGTCTACCTACCTACCTACCTATTCTGTGGTGGGGATGGTGGGAGTGCGTTACACATCCTGGTCAGCCCATCATTATCTGGTATGCAGTGGAGGGTCTGCAAAGGGGAGAAGGAGACTGCAAACCTGTCCTCCCTTCCACTCAGCAAGCTCCTTCCTCTACAGGTTATCAAGATCAGTGTTGGGTTCCTGGACCATTCACCTGAGGTCTCCAATTCACTGGCTGGCTGGCTTTGCTCCATCTCCATCCCTTCCTACCCTGGCTGGGATGGAAGGGCCGGCACCCTCTACTTCTGTTTCTTTCGCTCTGCTTTTGTTTTCTGTCAGGTCTGGCTGTAGTCACTTGAGTGCTTCCAGGTAGGTTTGAGGTAGCACGCTGCTCTGCTTGCTACCCTGGGACTGGAAAATGCTGGTAGGATACAGCCTCCTCTGTCTTCCAGACATCAGTGGTGGGATTTGCTTTCTGTACTCCCCGCAACCACTAAAGTGTGTGCAAATGAGGGCACTTAAATGGTCATGTCTGCTGAAAAAGTTCTTACTCAGAGATGGTAGTTATGAGCTGGCTTCTGGAGTGGAACTACAGGATTTCAAGCCTATTCTTCCTCTCAAGGTGGCAGAGTACTTGACCTCCTTAGTGTCCTCATCTGTAAAATGGGGCTAACAGAACCCACCTCAGGGCGTTTGTGAGGATTAAGTAAATTAATACAGAAACAGCACTGAGAGAAAGTCTGGCCCATAACAAGCACTCTGTAATCATCAAACTGTTACTACTGTAAGAATGGTTCTGCCTGCTGACTTGCCACGGGTTATTAGTAACCTTCTTGACCCAAGGAGAAACTGAGGCAATGAGATAAAGCAGCCGGGTAATGGGGGTCAAATTGAGTCCCTAGTGTTGTTTAACTTCAATTGCAAATAAACCTTGTTTGGGCTCTGGTGTACACTTCACAGATTCTTTTTTTTTTTTTTTTTTTTTTTAAGACAGAGCCTTACTCTGTTGCCCAGGCTGGAGTGTAGTGGCACGATCTTGGCTCACTGCAACGTCTGTCTCCCAGATTCAAGTGATTCTCAGGCCTCAGCCTCCCCAGTAGCTGAGACTATAGGCATGTGCCCCCACGCTAGGCTAATTTTTGTATTTTTAGTAGAGACGGGGTTTCACCATGTTGGCCAGGTTGGTCTTGAACTCCTGACCTCAGGTAATCCACCTGCTTTGGCCTCCCAAAGTGCTGGGATTACAGGCATGAGCCACTGTGCCTGGCTTTTCTTTTTCTTTCTTTCTTTCTTTTTTTTTTTTTTTTTTTTTTTTTGGAGACAGGGTCTCACTTTTCACAGAATCTTGAGGAAGGATAGACGCCCTAACGTGACTTGAAAGTCATGTGGAGCCTGGGGTGTGTATCTGTGGAGGTGTCTTTTTGGGAAATAGAAGTTGACTTTAAATACAAGTATGGCAAGAAAACAACAGAGTGAGATCTGAATGCAGCACAGGGCTGGCCGAGAGGCAGGGAGGCTGTTTCCTCTTTGCCCAGGCATTTAACAAAATCGGTTCCAAACCTGTGCCAACCAGAATCCAGTCCTGCAGACACTGTGATTTTGTAATTTGCTTGCATCTGTGTTTTGCTAAAAGCTTTCAGTTTTAGATGCCCTCAAGAACTCTTCAGGCCTGGCAGGAGAGGCACACTCTCTCACCACCTTATGTACGCAGCCTCATGATGGCAGATCTCATTTGGGAAACTGCCAGGGATGAAGAATAGAATGTGTGTGTTTGTGTGTGTGTGTGTATGTGTGTGTGTGTGTGTGTGTGTCCCCCTTAAAAAGAAAACTAACAGTATTTTTTCCACATTATTTTTCAAAAGGGGACTACTGCAGGCTGCAGGGAAATAGGGTAAGATTGTATTTTAATGCCAGCTTGATTCTCAATCCCTCTTCCTTCCCCTGTTTCCCAAATGCTACCCTCAGGAAGGGCACCAATGAAGAGACAGAAAGGTGGCCTTGGGGAAGAGCTGTGAATTTTGAGGGGGTGACTGCCTTCATCGAACACCTATAACTCCTCCTTTTCATCATCTGCTTCTCCTCTTTTTACTTAGCAGTGAGGAATTCCCAAATATTTATGAAGTGCCCCTCAGAGAAAAAAAGAGCCTCTCTTTTCCATTGTTGCTGTGTTGTTGCTTCTAATATTAGGACTTTTTTCGATTTTGATCCTCACTTTTAAGTATAATTAAATTTCTTCACAATTGTTAAAAATGGTATGAATATTCTTTTATTTACCAGAATATATCTGTGTCTACATGTATATCCGTGTTCGTGTCTATATCCCTCAGATAGATCTTTATTCTTCATGTCTCTTTTTTAATTCTTGATGTAGCCTCAGCTTGTATCCAGGAGGGCTAGTGCACTTGATTCGTGGGAAGTCAGGAGCGCTGTATCATAGTCATTCAAGAAGATGCAGTGTTGTGAACACTTTTTCCTTTCATGATGGGTATTTTTGTCATTCTTAAAGCCTGTTAACCAAAGACTTCTCGTTGATGTAAAAAAATTTGTTAAAATAATGCTGGACTCCAATTTAGTGACAATAATGTTAGCATTCTTACTCTGTGAGTAACTGATCACTAGCCCACACCTCTGGTTACTGTGAAGATCCGCTGGTAGTCATCAGGCATCGGTCAGGAACACATAAGATAGTAAAAGGCTTTTCTGTGGCTAACAGATTCATCTGCATGAGTGGTAAGCCCATCCTATTAATAATCCTGTCAAACTAGAGACAAACCAAGTGAATGTAAATGCATCTTAGGAAAGGCAAAGGCAGGGACATATTCTGCCTGTTTTACCTTTGATGAGCTGACTCCACCATTTTTCTAACATGAAAAATCCTTGCATGTTTCTAGTTCCTAACATCTGGAGAATGGCAGGGGGTGTACTGCGCCGTGTTCTGCATGTGTTATAACCTAACGCGTTCATCATAAGTGGGGTGCTGGGTTAAAACGAATTTGAAGAAAAGTTCAAAAAATTGGAAGACTTTAAAAGATTCATTTTCGAAGAGTTAACAGGTACACATGATACATATTTCAAATGGTATGAAAGTGAATACGGTGAAAGCAAGGAGGAAGACTTGATTGGAAGCAATTTTTTCTTGGTTTGTTTCAAGCAGTTATTTTTTCGTGTTGACTGCACTGCCAAAATCATTTGCGTTCGAGGTGGTGGGTGAGTGGTGGTGGCTTTTTGTTTGCTTGGTTTTGGCTTTTGCTGATGGAAAAAGACATAAGTATAGTTATGATGCAAATGTTTTTCTTCAACTTAATTATGTTTCTTGGCCAGATAGTTTTTCACCAGTGCCCTCCCTTCCCCCAGTCCTGTGAGCTGTAGCCTTCTGTGCTTTTGTGTTCTTATAAGAACCTCAGTGGAGCTGGCAGTGGTGGTGTGTGCCTATAGTCCCAGCTACACGGGAGGATCCCTTGAGCCCAGGGGTTCTTGGCTAGCCGGGACAACATAGCAAGACTCTCTTTTCTCTAAAAATAAAATAAAAAAGAACCTCACTGGTAATAAGCAGGTGTACTTGTGACTAAAAATATAAAAAACACAGTTTAATAAAGAATCTCAGATAGATTAAAAATAAAATAAAGAAATGATAGAAACAGTTATATATGTTAAGTTACAAAAAGCACACCTTTGTTACAACGTTTTGGCTAAAACTCCAGTTTTCTCATTCCGTTGTCTTTTTTAACATAAGACAGCTTTGAAGCAAAGCAGTTCAGATATAGGAGAGGACGTGAAGATATTAAGCTGCCATTATTCTCAAAGGCAGTTGCAGGGAACGTTGTAAAACATGGTGATGTTTTAGTCTTTTCTGCAGATTGTTATGGCCACAGAGGCTGCCTGAGCCATGCTTTATACTTATGGAAGGAAGAGCTTATAATAGCAGGAAAAAACAAAAATGAAACGGTTCAGCTCTTAAGTTCATACAGAATTCCAAACTTTCAGTATGTTTGTGTCATGAAAATCCAAATGGCTTATAAGATTCTGTGGTAATTACACAGATCATGAGACTGTCATTAAAAAAAAAAAAAACTAACAGGGAGTTATTTTGGGTTTATAAAAACACTCATGGACTTCTACTTTTCAGTAACAAAGTGAAAGCAATTTAAGAGACAAGCTGTCTTGGAATGGTAGAATACTTTTACCCCTGCTAGATTTTTGTAATTTAATTATTAAAACAACAATGTTTTGTGTCTTTGGGGTCACTTGCTGTTATGTACTGGAGCTGACTTATGATTATGTACATTTCTTCCTAATTTTATATTCAGTAAAGCCAAGTTGGTACTTGAAATTGGCCATGCTGGGAGTATTTACACCATCAAAATTGACCAAAGGTACATAACAAGACTTCTCTTTCTTTTTTTACTTTTCCTGGAGAGCTAGTTGTTAGCTATTTGCCAGCATACCACTGGATTTAAAGCCTAATTGAGTTGCATTAATCAAGATATGGACGAAATCTAAAATAAGTAGAAGTACATCTCGTGTATCAATAAAACATAAAATAAAATTATAAATAAATAAATAAATAAAGTAAAAGAATCATTGTTTGGAATTCAAACGTTGTATAAAGCGGCAAAAAACCTGGTGGAGAACTAGACGTGGCATTTGTGGCAGTTACCACAAATTGTAAAAATTATGGTTTTTAAAAAAATTTTTGTTTATCTTTATTCTAAAAATAAATGGACACATGTGCAGAAAGTGCAGGTTTATTACATAGGTATACATGAGCCATGGTGATTTGCTGCACTTATGGACCCGTCCTCTAAGTTCCCTCCCTTCACCAGCCACCCCCCAACAGGCCCTGGTGTGTGTTGTTCCCGTCTTTGTGTCTGTGTGTTCTCATTGTTCAACTCCCACTTACAAGTGAGAACATGTGGTGTTTGGTTTTCTGTTTCTGTGTTGATTTGCTGAGGATGATGGCTTCCAGCTTCATCCATGCCCCTGAAGAGGACATGATCTCATTCCTTTTTATGATTGCATAGTATCCCATGGTGTATATGTACCACATTTTCTTTATCCCGTCTATCATTGATGGGCATTTGGATTGGTTCCATGTCTTTGCTATTGTACATAGTGCTGCAGTAAACATATGTGTGCATGTGTCTTCATAGTAGAATGATTTATATTCCTTTGGGTATATACTCAGCAATGGTATTGCTGGGTCAAATGGCATTTTTAAAAATATGTTTTTCAGTGGGTGCGGTGGCTCATGCCTGTAAAAATATGTTTTTCAGTTATTCAGCCATGAATGACCTAGTCTTACCATTTTGGATGGAGTGAAATGAATCATATTGTTGTCAAGTGAATGTCAGCCATATGGCAGGGTTGTCTCCTGTGGAACGTAGCCATCATCATCTCTTAAAATGACAGAGTACCTCCGGGAGGCTCTAAGAGTTACGTGACGTTTCTTCCTTAACCTCAAAATATTACTAGTTCTAGTTGCTAATATTGTACAGATACAGAATTTGAGGTATGAGGAAACATAGAGTCCAAATAATAAATAAAGATCAGATCACTGCTTTTATAATTGTCTCCAATGCCTCCCCATCATGGCTGGGGCACTTTGAACAAGAATAGTTACTTCTATTATTGGGATTCTCTGAGCTAATAGTCTGACCCAAGGTATAATGCCATTTTACCAATGCATTTCGAAAATTTGACACAAGGGATTATTGGCCAAGGAAAATAGAAAGTGAGTATCTGTTTATTGGCAACTGCTTCATACCAATGTTTCATTGTCGACCACGTAGACAAGATACCATGGTTCTACTTCTGGCCAATTGCACTTACTTAATTACTAGTTCTTGTACCCTCGCTACTCAAACTATGGTCTATGGACCAGTAGCTTTGGCATCAAATAGGAGCTCTCTACAAACACAATCTTGGGGACCTTCTAGACCTCCCAAATCAAAACGTGTTATTTCACAAGATCCCTAGGAGATTTGTCTGTATGTGTATTTATTTAGTTAGTTAAGACAAAGGGGTCTCACTGTGTTGCTCAGGCTAGTCTTGAACTCATGGCCTCAGGCTATGCTCCTGCCTTAGCCTCCTGAGTAGCTGGGACTACAGAGATGAGCCACTGCACCCAACTTGTATGCACATTAAAGTTTGAGAAACCCTGCCTCACCTCTTCACTAACTTCATTCCCAAAACGATTTGAAGAGCTCTTCCTTCCAGGGATGTTAAAAGAAATGGTGGGTTTCAAACACAGAAAAATAAACTTGAAGTTTGGATGAATTGTAAAAAAAAAAAAAAAAATCAGTTTTATTCATGGTTATTGCCGTTCCCTTCACCTAGCTGTAGTCTCCATTACAAACTTATTTGCAGTGGTGAAAAAAAGAAGCACCAAGGTATTCCCCCATGTAACAAGAGAAATTAACCTGGAATTTCCAGAGGGAACCATATTTTCTGAAGCAACTGACTACTTCTAAAAGCTTGCTTTTACATGGTATGCTGCTGCAGTTGAAGCCTCACTTTCAACAGCCGCTCTCTCTCTCTCTCATTCCTCTCTTCCTCTCTTTTTCTTGGTTTTTAAAAATTAAAGTTTGAATTTTAGAACAGTTTTAGATTTACAGAGAAGTTGCAAAGATAGCACAGAGAGTTCTCATATATCCTATCCCTATCTTTCTTGCTTTTTGACCAGAGTTGTATTTCTACTTTTCCTAGATTGGCAGAGTTTCCTGGCTAAGAAAGCAAAGTTACAGCACCTAACACAAATAGTATTTGATTAAGGCTAATTACAGTGCTGTCACATAAAAAGGGGAGAAAAGAAAGCTGGCTTTTTCTACCAGCAATGAAATAACCTGCTGTCTATCTACTGACTTAATAGCTTTAATTGCCAGAACATAATCAAGATCTGGTGAATTTGTGTGAACATATCAGCAGGCACCAAATATTTCAATGAGATCAAGTTGTCTAACTAGTTATGCTCTAACTTGAGCTGAAATAGTTCTGACAAAGTGTGTTTTGTAGGCTAAATGGCAACACCTATTGAGAAAGGCCCACTGATGTGATGAGTTGATTTATTAACTCTCCGGACAGAGAAAGTTTGAGGTTTAACATCACCACTTTAGATAAGCCATAACCCTCTAAAGTGTCTGATTTATTTTTTTTTTTAAACAGGGTCTCACCCTGTTGCCCAGGCTGGAATGCAGTGGCATGATCTTGGCTCACTGCAGCCTTGACCTCTTGGGCTCAAGCAATCCTCCCACCTGAGCCTCCAGCCTCTCAAGTAGCTGGGACAACAGGCACATGCCGCCACACACACCTAATTTTTTGTATTTTTTATAGAGATAGAGTTTTGCCATGTTTCCCAGGCTGGTCTCGAACTCCTGAGCTCAAGTGATCCACCTGCCTCAACCTCCCAAAGTGTTGGGATTACAAGTGTGAGCCACTGTGCCAGACTTTGTGTCTTAGTTCTCATGATGCATTAAGTTAGGAATGTATTTACACTTTATTTGGAGACTCATTTTACTTCCTGTTTATTGAAAACTTTTTTCCAAAGAGTGACATAACCAAATATGGCATTTCCTTTAACAAACTTTGTAAATGCTCTTCAGATCATCAGTAAGGAAGTCACACGTGAAAACAGCCATTCTTCTACATTTTATTGTATTCTACTTTCTGGCTTATAGGAATGTGGAACTAGAAATCCAGGCACATCTAAAACAGTCTGTCCCCAGGAAGTGAATCTAACAAATGAGTTCCAAAAAGGGGGGGTCCACAACAGGCTCATTGTGGGACCTTGTGAGGATGATGGAATTGACTGGGTCCTCCCCCATTCTGTTTCGACTCCAGGATAATCTAATGGAAGGTGTTTGTGGGTAGTCGAGTGTGTATACCCTTGAGCTTTTTGAAAACATCTGGTGTTCAGGTGAAAACACCCCTTTTTGTGGAAAAGTAGGAATAATGTGTTCTCTGTTTCATGATCATTGAATTCCTCAAAGGAGTTCAAACTCTTAACAAACAAAAGCATCTAGTCAAAATAGTCTCAAAAGAAGATAACTGCAGGTGATGTTTTTAGTAGCTTTGAGAAACAGGCAAAATTGCAGAGGCAAGAAGAAAATGGAGCTTAGAGCCCCACGTTGTTCCCCCAGAGAGGCCACCTCTTCAGGGAGGATGGCTAGTGCTTGTTAGCTGGTAGTGCAGTCGAGAGGTGATCGTTACCTGCAAACCCAGATCTGTTGCTTGACTGGACCCAGGGACGTAAGCACATCTGAGAAGACTCCATGCGCCCAACAGAGATATCTCCTGTGTCTGACTTGAGGCTGACTGACACCTGTGGCTCCTTTTGAAATCAAGTCACCTGGGTTACTGGTGGACAGAGACTTGAGGGAAAGGACTTGGGCTAAAGAATGTTCTCCTCATTTTTTTTTTTCTTTCTCTTCCTTCTTTCTTGGCCAGGATTATCCTGACCTATTTACCACCAGGATTTCCTCACAGGTCCAAACTAAAGCAGTGGCGTCTAGGAAGCAGCTGTGGGACTCCGCTCTTTCTGCTGATTTTCAGATGTGCAGAAAAGCTGAGGATGTCAGGAGGACCCTGGGAAGGAACAGAAGTCTGGGGATTTTGCTTTTCAAGTTCCTGCTGTTAATTTTTTCCCCCATTTTCCTTTGCCTCATCTACTAACTCTTTGAGGCTTAAGAGACCCAAAGAGAAGTTTGTCCTAATTTTAAACTTGCCTCTGTGGCTGCCCTGTAATTTTCATTCCACAGCCTAAATTGGAACGTGTCTCCATAGGTTGGGCTCAGAACATCTCTTTCTGTGAAGCTTTACCAAGCTACCCTTGGTATAGCAGAGGAGCTCCAGCATACAATCCAGGATTCTGTTTTTGTCTGAAGACCACCATGGGAAGAGCTTTGTCCAATTTTAAAAGGTAGTGAGGGAGAAGGGGCAAATGCAACGCCGAAGCCAATTATCTTTTAAAACAGACACATTTCAGCAGAGTGCACAGGACAGAATGTTCATATTCCTTCTTTGACACAATTAAATTTGAGAATTTTCTATTGAAATGATCAAAGCAAGATTCTTATTCTCTGTGTACTTCCAAGATTCAAGCTATGTCCTTTGTCACGAAGATCATGTAACTCCCTCGTTTTCTGTAAAACCCAGCTCCATATCTTCCTCCCCCAGTGTAGGGTTTTTGGAGTGACCTCAAACCATCATAAGCTTTCCTTTCCTCTGAATTTCTAGGACAAGCATGTTCTTGGATCTCTGTGGTTCTCTCCAACTAAATCATAGTCTCTGCTTTTCAATTTGTCTGCGTCTATGATGCCAGGCACAGGGTAGAGTATAGAACATGATCCTAGTGAATAGTTTTTTAATTAATGAATTCATTGTTATCTCCTATAATGATCTAAAAGTCAAGAATTTCCTTACCCTTTTAATCATGGGTACTAATGACCTTAAAAAGTTCTACTTGCATTAGAAAAATTGAATATTTATACTTGTTATACATAAATCTGCCCCTCAAACAAAAGATACATTTATATTTCACTAGCAGCATGGAAGACATCAGCAGTCATGATCCTAGATAGTTCTTTCCTCAATACAGTCAATGTTTTCCCAGATTAGTCCACTATAGGTAAGCTGTTCACTTCCTTCAGGACCCAGAGTGCCCCGGAAACTTCAATACCTGCCAATCACTGAGGCGGAAAAGGCTCACACACTCATTGAAACTGCAGCTAGCCAGTTTTTGGTTTTTGGTTTGTTTTTTTTTTTAAATTCCATGAGCACACCTGAAATCTCACCTTGATAGCAGCCTTCTTTCCTGCCATAGAGCAGTACCCATTATGAAGCAGATATGTCCTGAAGCCTTTCCAAGGCGTTTTAAGAACTAATGTGCTATGGAAGCCTCAGAATGAGGATTTCTGCCTGAAAGCCCCCATAGTCTGAAATCCATGGATGCAGAATCAAGACAGTCGGGAAAGGTCTACGCTCCATTGCCTGTTCCTTGAACGCACTGATCTATGGGCTACCTGGTTTCTACAGGTAGACGTCAACAACTGTGGGAGCTCTGAGATTTTTACCCCACTTACAAGCTACTCAGTTAATGGCCTTTCTTCATCTAGGAGATTTCATTAAAATGCTTTAGTTCTTTTTCCAGAAAAGATATATCAGTTAAACTAATGTGGTTGATGAGAGCAGGTGGTTATAGTCTGGTGACCAAAAGACCAAGCTCTTTGATTCAGTCTTGACACAGACTAGTGAGCTCCACCTAGAAAAAATGGTCTCAGAACTGCAAATCCCAGCCCTCACCCAGGATAGCCATTTTACAAAAGTACACCACTGGTGGCAAGAAAAATCAACAAAGAACAATAGATGTGCTGGCAAGAGTCCAAGACTATTGCAAGAATAACA
Source organism: Theropithecus gelada (assembly GCF_003255815.1). Taxonomy (NCBI): domain Eukaryota; kingdom Metazoa; phylum Chordata; class Mammalia; order Primates; family Cercopithecidae; genus Theropithecus; species Theropithecus gelada. The sequence goes on along the minus strand of NC_037672.1, from coordinate 137,252,566 downwards.
ATGCAAGCACAAGCTCTACAAAGTAATTAGTATCATTGTCCTATGTGTGAAGGACAATAGAGTATTATTATCATTTTGGTCCTGATATTAGTTTTCCAAAGGCCTGAAAAAGGATAAGTACTTCAGACTCATTAAAACAAAATGGGGGTGGAGTTCTATGGGCTACAGACATAGCTCACAATTCAAGACCTGAATGTGAAGACAGACATCAATCTGGCTCTGGTTTCTTGCGTAAGTGACTCCCTTGACATGCCCCAAATTTACCAGATCTGCTTCTTCTAGTGATCACTAATGTCTTGCTTCAATGCCACCCCTCTCGTGGAGCATTTCCCAGTCTTCCCCTGGAAGAAGTCTATTCCTCCTCTGAGTAGGGTTTGGGCTCTGGCAGTTGTAACTGTACACCTAACCTTTTAGCTTTATGAGTGCACTATCTGTCTCATATTTCCTGCTAGACTATGAATTCTTGAGAATAGAAACTCTGCCATGTTCATGTAGGTATTCTCCATATTCATGTAGGTATCCTCCACATTGTATTTCGAACTTAGGTTACACCCAATAAATATTTATTGAAAGAATAAATGAATGAATGGTGACAGAATACCGAGAGAGGTACAGCATCTCTGGAATGTCAGCAGGAGTACCTCATGTAAGCATTCTCCATAGAAGATGGTCCACATGAAACACCCAGCAAGGAGGGTAGCCAGAAACACAAAAAGAGGAAATGGATAAATGAAGACATTCATAAATAAAGAGTGATAACGTCATTAGACTCCACTGTGTCCAGTTCAGCTCATAGAATCCTTTATTTTCATTTTATTTTTGTTATCAAGGATGGGTATTGTTTGTGGAATTCACTCAGGAAAACTTAGTAATTTTCCAACATAGTTAATATTCAGATATGAAAAATCTCTTACAGTTTAAATGGTGAATAGATGCTAATTTATACATATATACTTATGCTCAGAATGCCTAATTAATGATCTTCCGTGTCAGTCACGGATATGTTAATGAGCTTCTTTTGCTCCTGTGTCATAATTGCATTGCTCCTATCTAGCTTAAGGTTGGGGGAACATTTTAGCTGTGGACTAGCAAATGATGCAAAATAATAACGAAACAACTGATAATCATTTGGTGATTCATAAGTTTTGGAAATGTGGAAGTATATGATCATAATAATTTAGGGTGAGAAGATGTAAAGACAGCCAAAGAAAAAGCAGTTGACTGCTTTCATAGTAACTCTCCGTTTGTTGAGTATAAAAAGATTTGCTTGATGTGTAGGACTCTCTTTGTTTGGTCCAAACACTGGATTCACCAACTTTCTAACACTGTAAACACTAAGGCTCTGTGATAAAGGGAACTCTACCAACAGGCATTATCCTGTATTTAGATGGGTTGTTTCTCTCAGGACCCAGAAGTGCCAGCTTCTCACTACTTCCCGTGGTCTTTGTTTCCTCTGCCTTCTTAATATATTTTGTTTTCTTCCCCAAACTCATGCTTATTTTCAGCCACAAACTTTCCCACTTTCGTCTAGCAGAGTCTGGTTGGATTTGATTCCTAACTTGCTGCATTTTGGCTTTGTGACTTTGGGCAAATTAATCAACCTCTCTGAGCCTCTGCTTCTTCACCTGTAAAATGGAGTAAGAATGCCAATCATGTTAGAATAGGCATCAGAATTAAGAGAGTTAATGTGGCTAAAGCCCATTACAAGGTATCTAGTAAGTGACAGAATTGCTCCCATTTTCCTTCCCCTTCCCTTTTTCTGTTTCTTCCTTAGAAATGGAGTGGTTAAGTCCACAGCATCTGAAAGTAGACTGGGCCTAACTCCTTTTTCTGTCACATTCCAGCTGTGTGACCTTGGACAAGTTGCTCAGCTTTGCTATGCATCAGTTCCTTGAGATATAAAATGTCACTTCTTGACATTTAGTAAGTGTGCCAAAAAAGCCAACTATTAGTATCTAACAAGCTAAGCAGCTGGGTGAAAATGGACCGCTAGCAAATCAGTGTGTGTGGATTGGTGTCATCTGTTCTAAGGGTCAGGAAGCCCTTCTCCTGGGTTCGAAGCAGAGTGTCTCGACCTTTTGTCAGGGACAGCAGGGAGCACAGGCCCTTGCCCTACTTCTAGATCTGTGTGGAGGCCATTTCTGCTCTTTCTCCTTTCCTGTATGGAGAAATCTGTTTTCTCTGTGAGAGAAACACAAGAATAGATTGGTACGACCTCTCCTGAATGTATATCGCTCCCCGTCGCTTTGTGCAGGGGTGGAGCCTGGAATGCCCAATCTCTCTGTTCCTTCCTCTCTCTCCCACTCTGACAGGCTGTGGGAGGAATAAAGGGCTTTGTGCCAAACCTTTCATTCGGGGACTCTATTTTTCCTTTCTTTTTATGCCAAAGGCAAATAGTTGAGTTTGCTTGTTGGAAGTGAGGCTTCTGAAAGTATTCAGCTAGCCCTGACATTTTAAAGATTACAAATTATTCTCTAAGTGGTATCAGAATTTGATTTTACATGATCCTTATCTATCACTGATAGATCCTTATCTATCTGTTGCTTGACTTTTTAAGAATGATGAAGCAATGAATTCTAATAACTGACCCCAAAGAAGCAGTGAAATTTAGCCCCTTTTCTCCAGCTACATCCACAGCAATAATGCTAGCATTTTACATCTAGAGTTGATTTACAGATTTCAAAACACTTCCAGAAAAACTCATTTGATCCTCTCATATCCCTGAATGGTAGACATGCCAGAAATTATTGTTCCCATTTTACAGTCAAAAAAACTGAAGCTCAGAAAGATTAAGTGACTTGTCCAGCAATTATATAAGTAGCAAGTCCAGTATTCTGAGTAGAATTCAGAGATTTCAAACCAGTTGCTTTGTATTAGAAAAGGTAAGGTCATGCCACAGTAACAAACCCACCCTCCTCTAGCTCCCTTCTTGATTCCGCTGGCTTAAGTACAGCAACTATTCCCTCCATATTTCCAACTCAGGTTCGTAGGGGAAGAGTGGGGAGGCAGTGCTCCACCTAGGCACTCAGGGGCCCAGGCTGACAGAAGCTCCACTATGTTACGTGACCTCCGTGTTTGGTGCAGCCTGGTAAGGGAATGCAGAGAACTCACAGTAGCTCTTTCTCTGTTCATGGGCTATTGGCCAAGCTAGTAACATGGCTCCCAGTTAACTACCTGAGAGCCTAGGAAGTCTTCCTATCTACTCAGAAAAGGAGGAGAACCAGCCAGCATGAGCTCCCGAAATCCCCATCACAGGCTTTTAGGTGGTCCATTTACAGAGACTGTGCAATACATGGGACCCGTTTGGAATTAAGCACATTTCATAATAAAATTGCAGCCAGAGCGTTTCATTTTTTTTGAGAACAATGAAAACAGAAAAATTTAAGTAGCACTTGATATGTGAGTTAGTTGTTAAAAAGAAAAAAGAAACAATTGTAATCACAGTAGATCATGTTAACCTTATCCTTTTCGGACCTGACCTTTTAAAAATTGGGGTTTCTTCCAAAAGATGACTGGAAAACTTAGGATTCAAATTGAATAGCTCCATCCCTTCTCTCCCTAATCTGTTGTACAGAGAAACTTTTAGGTTAAAAAAAAAACTTAAAGTTTTCCATAGAAAACATCAGGTTTGCTCCTAAGATATTTTAAACATTTAGCAAATCAACCCAAAGTTTTATTACCCACTCAGTTTATTTCCCAGGGAATAAGCATCTATTTAGTTTCTCCTTTATGTTTGGATGATTGATGGAGAGAAAATTTGCAATCAGGGACTCTTGAGTAACAGTGAGGGGTTGGAGTTGGATGGCCTTTTGGTCCCAAAGATCTTAGAATATTCAGAGATAAAGACTAGACCTGCAAGCTGAGCAGCAAATAGAACAGTCCAGGGCCAGCCTAAGACTCCTTAAGACATTTCTCCTTCTTTTAAAAAAATAGTAGATGTTAGCTTTCTTTCCCATTATTATCATTATCACTTCTTTTATTATCATTGTTATTTAATTTTTAAAATTTTTTTATCAATACATTATTTTTGTATATATTTATGGTATACAGGTAATATTTGGTTACATGCGTAAACTATGTCATGATCACATCAGAGTATTTGGGTAATGACATGTGCCTGTAATCCCAGATACTCGAAAGGCTGAGAAGGGAGGATTCCTCGAGCCTGGTAGTTTTGACACCAGCCTGGGCAACGTAGTGAGACCCCATCTCGAAAAAACAAAAAGACACTTCTTATGCAAAGTGAATCTCTTGCATCCACCCCCGTTCCATAAAGCAGTCTACCATAGACCAGTTGCTGCCTGGATTTCCCTGTGTTTGAGCTGCCTCGGCTCCAGCCTCTGGACTCACCTTAAATCAGGGCTTCCCTTATGGCTTATTCCCTGCTCTGTGCATTCTGGAAACAGCTGGACTTGTCATGGGTGGAAGATCCACTGACGCGAACTCTGCTAAACACCTAGCAACACAGCAGAAATTCTGACAAAGGCGTTCCATGGAAACACAGACATGTTTTCTACCCCACCTTTTCTTTTTAAAATGAAGTATTTTCGATAAAGTGAATTTTGAAACATAAAATAGCAATCCCCAAAGCCCAAGCGAACAATAGTAATTATAATCATAATTGGCACTTGTCTATAATGTCATTTTGCAGGGGGTTCAGCCATTTTCACAGGCATCACCTAGTCTCAGCAGACACGTTTGCGTTTCCTAGGTCATAAATCTCATTGTCTGTATTCTAAGGATATGAAATATGAAAGTGAAGCAACTTATCCAAGGTGGCAGGGAGGACACATGGACAAATGAGAACAGGGTTTCTCAAGTGTGCCTGAGCATAAGCGTCAACTGACACTTGCCAACAATTTGGTTTCCTTAGCCCCACCTCAGAACTACTGCATTAGAATTTTCAGGAAAGATGCCCAAGAATCCTTTTTATGAAGGTACATGGTTGACTTGTGGTACCTACATTTAGGAATAAATCGATCTAACAGAAGAAGCAACCCCTGACTCCTCTCTGCTATCAGCCTCCTGTCGCCGTTGGAAGGAAAGGAGGGTCTCTAAGAGCATGAGAAAGTTAACCCCAAGAATTCCAATGCACTGTAGGAATAGCAGCTACTGCTACCCATCCCTTGAGTTTTCAAGGAAAGTACACTTTTATTTATTTTTAAATGTCAACACTTTGTACCACTGGTTTCAAAAAAGGCCGTGGGGACTAATAGTAGTGTGCATAAGCATTCTCCTGGTGATCTAAAAACTGGATTCTTTCAGAACTTGTGTTTTGTTTTCTTTTTTGTGAGATGGAGTCTCACTCTATCGCCCAGGCCGGAGTGCAGTGGCGTGATCTCAGTTCACTGCAGCCTCTGCCTCCCAGGTTCAAGCAATTCTCCTGTCTCAGCCTCCCGAGTAGCTGGGATTACAGGCACCTGACACCATGCTGGGCTAATTTTTGTGTTTTTAGTAGAGATGGAGTTTCACCATATTGGCCAGTCTGGTCTCAAATTCCTGACCTCAAGTGATCCACCTGCGTCAGCCTCCCAAATTGTTAGGATTACAGGCATGAGCCACCGCACAAAGTTCTTTTATTAAATGTAACTTTTGAGCGGTTAACATATGCCTACGATACAAATTCAAAAGACTAAAAACAAAATATGGTGAAAGATAAATCTCCTTTCTACCCCTTTCTTCCTGTCTCCTAGTTTCCTTCCCCAAAGGCATCCACTGTTACCATTTTCTAGCATTTTCTTCCAGAGACATCTCTAGCATATAGAAGTGTATATGTACGCACATGCTTTTTTAAAAACCCAAATGATAGCATACCACGTTTAACATCTATGCCATTGTGCCTAATTGATAATTTCCCTCTGACATCACTTAGTGATTTTTTGTGGTTAAAATAACTTTTGTGATCGAGAAACCCTGAAATCCCCAGTGACTTCAAATATAAGGTTTTTTTTCCCTCTGTCGTGCAACAGTCCAAATGCAGGCATTCTTTGGACAGGCAGCAAGCTCCTTCCACCTTGTAGCTCCTCTGCCGATCTTGGAATCTTTTGCTTCCAGCTGGTTGGTGAGAAAAGAGAGATAGCCTAGGTGATTTGGGGGAGTGCTGACTTTTATGGGCCAAGCCAGGTTTTTATGGGCCAAGCCTAGAAATGGCACACATCATTTCTGTCCACAGTCTTTTGTCAAGAACTAAGTCATATATCCCCTTCTAGAGCAAGAGGAGCTGGGAAATGCAGTCTTTGGCTGGGCATCCACTCACCAGCATCAAATTGACACAGTTGAAAGGGTGCAGACGTCTTTGGTGGGCCGCTAGCCATTTCTGCTGCAATTTTTATTCCCAAATGTACTTGGTTTTGTTTTTCTTTAAACTGCAGTGGATGGGATTTTGTTTTCCTGTTGGCACAGGTGAGGACAGTCCGAGATGGGTAGGGATTTTTACACCCCAGGTGTGGTCTGTAAACTGCAGAGTTTGAGAAGCGCTACTTTACGCAGGAGGCCAAGCATTAAGTTTAGCTTTTGTCGCTGCTCGTGTGTAACCCCAGGTCCCAGAACTGCCCCACTGCATATATCTGGACAGAGAGACCCCCTGCCTACCTGATCACTTCATATGTTGAACCACCTCAAACTAAATAACCTATTATCTAACCCAGATAGAGCCTGGAAAGAGGGATTCCAGAATCCCCAACTCACAGTCTGCCTATAAAGCATTATAGTGATATTATAATGGCCCTTCTTTTTGTGTGTTTGTTTTTTGAGGTGGAGTTTCGCTCTTGTCCCTCAGGCTGGAGTGCAATGGCACCATCTCAGCTCACTGCAACCTCCGCCTCCCGGGTTTGAGCGATTCTCCTGCCTCAGCCTCTGGAGTAGCTGGGATCACAGGCACCCGCCACTACACTGGGCTAGTTTTTTGTGTTTTTAGTAGAGATGGAGTTTCACCATGGCGGCCAGGCTGGTCTCAAACTCCTGACCTCAAGTGATCTGCCCGCTTCAGCCTGCCAAAGTGTTAGGGTTACAGGCGTGAGCCACCGCGCACAGCCTATAATAGCCCTTCGTAAGCTTTAATTTAATGACTTCATCCTTCTTCATCCCCGGCCCCCCTTAATACTAGACTTGCTACCCAGAAATTTTCTGGGATCTTTTTTTGCTTAACAAACTTTCCTGCTACTGGAGACAAAAAAAAAAAAAAAAAAGAAAGAACATTTGTTGAGTTCAGTGTTGGAGAGAGCAGCTCACGGAGCTGCTGAGAAGCCACAGCTGACCCTTTCCACTCTCTGGGTAGGAGCCAGCTGCAAGAAGGGAGACCTAAGGCTCTAGAGGGAATGGCTTCCTCCTCCACAGCTCTGCATGCGGCAGCCCCCAAAATAGAAATGCGGGTACCAAGTTGTGATGGCAGGGAATCAGGAGAAGGAGGTGAGGCTGCCTCTGCTCCCTGCCCTCCAGGCCTCCACAGGCCAACCTGTGACCTCACTGGTGGGCCTCCAGAAGCAGGGCAAGACAGAGGCCCCGCATTGCCTTGGCATTTCCACATTTGTTTTCTCTTCCTTGCTAGTGTGCCTTGACTCTGTGGTCACTGTTCTCCATGTCAGCACATTCAAAATTGCTGACTGTCAACACTGAAGGCAACGTGCCTGCTACTGAAGAAGCCACAAGGAAAACAGCTTTGGGTAATGGTGGATGTTCCTGGTGTGACACATTCCTAGCTCCCGGCACAGGCCCTTTACAAAGAACAGGGTTTTGCGGTTTGGGTAGGATGGGGAGAAAGAAAGAGGGAGGGAAAAAGAGAAGGAGGCTTGGCTTGTTGAGATCTTTTCTTAAGGAAATAAATATTGGTTTTCTAAAATTTGAACAGCTGAAATGGGAGATTGGCAGTAAGCAAAATGTGATTGTAACAATGAAACCCACGTGCAGACAGCAGTTGGGAGTCATTAAGGCAATGAGGTTGTTCTTCATGATCTTGGGAGGAAAGAAAAGGTGACCAAAATGCCGTTTAGTAACCAAATGGCCTCTTCAAGCCCTTCGGGCTGGCTCAGAGCTGCATGCAGAGCTTTGATGGTGTGGGTGGTGCTGTTCCCTCGGGCAGAGCTTGGCTGGAGGACTCTTAGCAGGGTGGCCGCAAGTCTCTGGGGCCCCTACTTGGGGACTTACACAGACCAGGCTGGATGTCTTTGTAGCTTGTCAAACCACAACTGTTCACAGAAGGCATGTGGGTTAGAATCTACCACAGTCAAACCAGGGAGAATGTGTTACCCATTTCCAGAAAGGTTGCTAGTTTGTGTGCTGTAATGGAAAGTGGCCAACTTTATCTTTTCTTACAAGAACTATAATGGGCAATCAGGATGGAGGCTTGATCTACAGGACCCTCTACTGAGGGTCTACTTTGAAAAAGGTGATAGGAGGGAGGTGCTGGCTGTATTAAGCAGAGTGTACATCAGTTTCTACTACCACTTCTGTATTTTAGAAGCATGTCAATAAGGCATAGAGGCTGCATGGCCATAGGGAAGAGCTTACCCCTGGAGTGAGACTGCCTGGGTTCACATCCCAACTCTGGCACTACTAGTGTATTATCTATCCTACCTGTGCCTCGGTCTTCTCACACGTACAATGGGGATGATAGTTTCTACCTCATAGGGATCTTGTGAAGTTTGATTGTATTAATATATGTGTCTATACATAGTGTCATGTAAGTGTTTACTATTTTAACAATTACGGATGGAGAATATGAAGAGATAAAGTATGAGAAAAGGGTTGAGTGGTTTAAGAGAAGTTTTTAGAAATAGATTATACTTTGGAGCTTTGCTATAATTCAATCCATGTTTGAGACCATTTATAGTATCATCCTTTAGGGAATTCGGTTCATAATCCTCTTACATGAATTGAAACCAAGATGGAGCCTCCTTACATCAAATTCTGCACTGTAGTTAATAGTGTCGTGGGAATTTCCAGAGTATTAATAATGAGCTAATACACCTATGAATGGTAAATGTCTTGGAAGCAGTTTCCTGATGAGCAAATACCAGATGTGGCAATGGCCATGGTCTAATTGCCCAAGAGGTAGTTAAATATCGTTTTTAGTCCTTTTCTAAGCAGTTATTTGAAAGCTGAAATATTTTCCCTAAAGGCCCGTCAACTGTTCTTAACAGTGAAATGAAGTATTTGGGTAGAGCAAAAGTGCTCAGGAGTGTGTTTGCTTCCTGTAAATCTAATTTACCTTTGTAAATTGTTGGTTTTTTCCACATAGACTTTTGTTTTGTAAACTTCCACGTTTGACTTTTTAGTGTAGAGTGGTAACTTTTATTTATTTATTTATTTATTATTTATTTATTTTTGAGACAGAATTTCACTCTTGTTGCCTAGACTGGAATGCAGTGGCGTGATCTTGGCCCACTACAACCTACCCCTCCCAGGTTCAAGCGATTCTCCTGCCTCAGCCTCCTGAGTAGCTGAGATTACAGGCATGCGCCACCACGCCTGGCTAATTTTGTATTTTTAGTAGAGACGGGGTTTCTCCATGTTGGTCAGGCTGGTCTCGAACTCCCGACCTCAAGTGATCTGCCCACCCCAGCATCCCAAAGTGCTGGGATTACAGGCGTGAGTCACCATGCCCAGCAAGTGGTAGCTTTTAGTGTTCTAGAAATCCTAATTGAGAATAATACTAGTTATTGTTTTGTTTTGTTTTGATTTTTTTGGACGGAATCCTGCTGTCGAAACTGGGGCATAGAGAGGTTAACTTGCTCCAGGATCACAGCAGGTAGCTGGATTCTAGATATAGGAATACAAAAGCCCAAACACTTTACCACTAACCCCTAAATTAAAAGGTTAATTAAGTCCCATAAATTAAAATCAGCCCTCCTTTCTGCTAGGGACATGTAGGTGCTTTGCAAGGTGTGGATTGAGCTGCCCTCAGGTCTACAGTTCTTTTAATAAGTAGGACGGAGTCCAATCTGCCATGCTAGAAAATTGTAATTTTTGTAGCAGCATTGTTAGTGTTACATGAAACCAGAATTTCCCAGGTTCCTGATGGCAGAGATGTGTGTATAGCTTCTCTTCCACAGACAAGTTTCATCTCTGGAGGCGATCAGGGCAGCCTGTGTAGAAGACTAAGACATAGGAATTGGGCTGTGAATAGCTGTCCATGTCCATTTAGCAAATACCACTTCGCTATTTTAAGAGCAAGAAGGAAAATGCCATTTAAATAGTGATTTAGACTTACAGGAAGGACAAGGCCAGGATAAAATCTACCAAAGATTTTAAGAAAATCTCCACCCCGAATAAAAATTGAAAGCAGTACAATTTTCATGTCTACTGTATGTGTATTTTCAGAAAGGGAATTTTTTATGCAAAGGACACACTGACATCAATGACTAATGTTCAAAAACAACAATTGGAGAGGTTGTGCAATGTGGAGATTCTTCCTCTATATTTAGAATAAAACTTTGTGTTTTTACTGTCAGGATGTGAGCTTAATTATAGCATGTTGCAAACTTTGCTTTTCTAAAGAGAGAGAGAGAGAGAGGAGTGTAACTTACTCTGCCTGAAGAAATTTGGGTGCTATTTTTGTTTTCCTTTTGAAACATCAAGGGTTGATATAAGGTAGTTTTAGAAGTGTAGTATTTCTTGACCCTCAATGAACTGATGACCTCCCTGAGGCCAGGAAGGATGTTTTTATTCTTCTGTTTTAGCTTTTATATTTTATAATCATTATTTACTTGAATAAAACCAAGGATGTCACCTGGGCTGTTTGGAAGGATTTCATTTTGATTTTTGTTTAAGCAATGCCACAAATTATTCTTCTGGAGATAAAATTTTTTTCTGGTATGAAAACTTGCATTTAGAAAAAAATCTATAATTATTCATTATATTATTCCCATAATTAGCAGTTATACATTTGGTATAGTTATTTATTGACTATTCAGGAGTCACCTTTTTGTGTTTGTACATACCTGTGTGCTTAATAATAACAACAAAATTATTGCACTGAGATTATTTACATTGTCAGGCTCATTATACAGACTGAACAGTATTTGGTTCTAGCTGTAAGTCCTTCATATCAACCATGAAAATTTGCTCATGCCCACATTCCCTGAATCTGAGAGAATCACCCTAGATGGTTTGTAGAAATAATTAATAAACTTCATCTCACCTTCAAAAACTATTATGAAGCTGATGCATATATTATCTTTAGCTTCTGAATATAAGATTTCATCACACCTTGCACACAGTAAGTTTTCCAATGTTACGTATCTTGAATGATTAATTCAAAAGAAATCAAGGTGGAACTAAGATGAATTCTTGTACAAGCTCACATTTTGTGGTGATAGCGTTCACAAAGTTTGTCAGTATTTTCCATTCTGATCCTACCATCGTACCATTTGGGGAAACTTAACATTTTCTCATTAGATGTCTGGTGCTAAAATAGAATGTAGTTAATCAGGACTGAGAAGGTGTGCGGTGCATACACTTATTAAGGAGCAATCCACTGGCTCCTTATTACAGCTATTAGTTCCCAGGCAACACTTTCCACCTTTTTTTTGTTTCTTTCATACAATGGCTTATTAAAAACCACTGCCTGAATAAATGCCTTAGTATGATGTACAGGGATAGGTAGATGAAACTGCGTTGGCAAAATCATGATCTGGAGGAATTAAACATTTCAACAATTTAAATAAAATTTTAATTTGGTTTTATTAATCGTGGGAAAAATACACATTGGACAAATGTATTAAATATCTATCCTATGTCAGGCTACTTAAAATCAGTGAAACAAAGTTTGTGAACCTAGTTTAAAGTTAACATGATTTATTAATATTTGAATATTTTCATGCAATTAAACCTTTGATTTTATAGCTGAAAGAATACAGTGTTGTGGAATATGCTGGCAGCTTGTCTGTGGTTTGGTTTTCATATTAAGTATAAATGTTTGGCTATTTTAAAAGAGATGTTGGCATCCAGCAGTAATTATTCCCTAATACCAAATGTGAAACTTCCAGGTATAAGGATAAATCTTTAAAAAAAAAAAAAAAAGTTTCTTAAAGTTTTAGACAGTCACAGCAGTGTGTTGCTGGAAGTCATTTAAACATCTGAATTCATCAGAAGCACATAAAATGATAATTCAAAGAATCTGCAGAAATAGGAAGAGTTGTTTGCTTTGGAATAATTCAGTCTTAATTGAGAACCTATAATTTAAAAAAGAAGAGAAGCTCATTTTTCCTTAATAGGCCAAGTAAATAAGGAGAAAGGGAAGTCTGGGAGAGTCAACAGACCTTCTATCAGAACTTCTTGGAAATTGCCTTTGGAGGGTTTAGGGGGTGGAATTTTCCATTTTAAAATGTTGTCTTTAGGCTGGGCGCAGTGGCTTTGCCTGTAATCCCAGCACTTTGGGAGGCTGAGGCGGGCAGATCACAAGGTCAGGAGATTGAGACCATCCTGGCTAACATGGTGAAATCCCCTCTCTGCTAAAATTACAAAATACTAGTCGGGTGTGGTGGCACATGCCTGTAGTCCCAGCTACCCGGGAGGCTGAGGCAGGAGAACCACTTGAACCCGGGAGGCGGAGATTACAGTGAGCTGAGATTGCGCCATTGCACTGCAGCCTGGGCGACAGAGCAGGACTCCATCTCAGGAAAAAAAAAAAAAAAAAAGTTGTCTTTGGGCACACAACCCAACCTTAAGTTACCATATTGTATTCCAGATGTTTTATAGTGGATAATCAACAGATCGTGGTATCAGGAAGGTGGTATTTAGCATACAAAATCTGCTACTGCAAGAGGATCTCCATTGTACATATTCCAAACAGGTAAATCCATGTACATTCAGTGTAGGCGTTGAATTCAAGTTGATACACATCCAGGTCAAGAAGCAAACTCTTCATCCTGGTTCTTTCTATTCGCATTTTAGCCAAAAATGATTATGTATGCAATCACTTGGATCCAGAGCTGGCCATTCCCTGGAATTCCAGGAATGCTGCAGTAAGCTTATCTTCTTAAGCCTAAACCAACCTCATGTGTGTCCATCCCCCATAACCCACCTCCCACCCTAGGGCTCCAATTACATGGGCTTCTTATTCTTCTCTAATACTCTGTTTCTTCTCTACTTCTTTTCTCTATTTTCAAATCATAGACATTTTATTTTTCCAGCCTCTGGCCACTTGTGACCCCTCTCAAGTCTGTCTCCAGGCACCAACAACTGTGGGCCCTCTTTATTCTTTTCCTGTCAATCGTGGCTGTCTTCACCAATATCTTATTTTACATCTGTATGCTGTAAAGATTATGAACTTTATTTCTTCTATGAGAACCAACATTCTCATCTTCAAAGTTATATGATTAGAAGGGGGAGGCGCTGTTCAAAACAATCCTATATTTTAAGTTTTTTTATTTTGGAGAAATCTTTTTATTTTAGGTGAAACATTCTTTTAAATTTTTGTCAGCACCCCCATTTCACATATGTAAATGAAATAAATTTTGATTGTACATTTTTGTTTAATATTATATGACTTTTGTTGAAGAAAAACATTCAAAATACGAACATAATCTCTATAAACATTTTATCCTGCAAAAATGTGATATCAGTTGTTTTGAGTTATGATGACTGTTCTAATAGAGCAGAGCAGAAAATGTTGCCCAAATTAACCTGTCAACCTGAAAATGGTTTGTCTCTTTGTGACTTCACAGATATCGGCTTTATTTAGCTTTGGGGAATAAAAGGACCAAATCACGATTCAGTTTTCTAATGTAACTGCTCAAACATGTGTTTCTACATAGTTTACACATATAAAATGTACCTAATCATAGAAAAACTATAAATCTGAGTTGTTTAATATTAGGAGTATAGACACTAGGAACATAGTTTGGCAAAAAAAAAAAATAGTAATGAAATTTTATCTTCTTGAAGGTTGATTTAAATCATCTTTCTATGACTGATTTAAGTAATATACAGCCTAAAACAAAGGGGGCCCAGTGACCTCCTGGCCGTGTCATAGAGCAGTGGCTCTCAGATAAGATGTGTCTGCTCCAGTTTCTCTGGACAGTGTTATGTCTACATTAATCACAGAGAACTTACTGCAGTAATCACAAAGTGGTTCCAGGCCACATGTTTGTAGCAGGGCACAGGATAGAAAATAGCAAGGTGTCTGTCTACCCTGGGTTCATCGGCTTTAATGACATGACGCTGTAAGTGGGCATGGACTCCTAAATCTCTTAGCTGGGCTATTAATGTAATAAAATCTTCTGGGTTGTGTTCTTCTCGATATTATGGCTCTTTGTTCTGGTATTAAAGGTTTCTTTCTTGCTTGCTTTCTTGCTTGCTTTTTTTTTTTTTTCTTTTTAAATAGAGTTTTTCTCTTGTTGCCTAGGCTGGAGTATAGTGGTGCGATCTCAGTTCACTGCAACCTCCGCCTCCTGGTTCAAGCGATTGTCCTGCCTCAGTCTCTGGGGTAGCTGGGATCACAGGCGCCTGCCACCATGCCCGGCTAATGTTTTGTATTTTTAGTAGAGATGGGGTTTCACTATGTTGGCCAGGCTGGTCTCGAACTCCTGACTTCAGGTGATCCACCCACCTCGACCTCCCAAAGTGTTGGGATTATAGGTGTGAGCCTTTGTGCCTGGCTTGGTATTAAAGGTTTCTAATGTGAAGTAAGAGAAGACTGTGTAATTCCTTCAGTTATATGTAATCCTGCTGAAATATAAGAGCATATTAGACCATCAGGCCCAAGGCTGATCGTCGCTGTATGTCTTACTCCTAACAAGGTTTAGCATGTATCCATCCCCCTAAACACACACACGTACTCAACACATGCTTGAACACATACATGTACATTTTAGTTGATGTCTAGTCATTACTATCATTCTTACTGTCCCCAGAATCTTCCCCCAACCCTGGAAAAAACCACTCCCAATACCACCACCACCACCAACACCACCACCAACAACAAATTAGGATTATTAACTTGGTATCCTAGTTTTGCACACCAGAATTAGGCTACAACATGACCCTTAAAAAGAAAACTTCTTCTTTTTTTTTTTGTTTTTTGAGGCGGAGTCTCGCTCTGTCGCCCGGGCTGGAGTGCAGTGGCCGGATCTCAGCTCACTGCAGGCTCCGCCTCCCAGGTTCATGCCATTCTCCTGCCTCAGCCTCCCGAGTAGCTGAGACTACAGGCGCCCGCCACCTCGCCCGGCTAGTTTTTTGTATTTTTAAAGTGGAGACGGGGTTTCACCGTGTTAGCCAGGATGGTCTCGATCTCCTGACCTCGTGATCCGCCCGTCTCGGCCTCCCAAAGTGCTGGGATTACAGGCTTGAGCCACCGCGCCCGGCCTAAAAAGAAAACTTCTTAATAAACATAAGTACTCTTGAAAGCTATGTAACTAAAGCATTAACCTGTCTCGCATATTGATGACTTTGTTTCAGAAACTTACATTGATACACGTCAACGAATGAGTCCATGGATCATTTTGCAGAATTTGTATAATACTGTAGGAAAACCAGGATTAAACACATATAACTAAGGCTAGAAAATCTTCCACCCTGAAAAGAATTTTCAAAGATAGTAAAAACATGATTTATTACCAAATTCCATAATCTGGGCAGTATGTGTTGCCAATAATGTACAGCTAAGTCTAAAAAGAGAAAACAAATTTTAAAAAGCAGCATGTTCTTATGAAAACTAAGAGTACTAAGTCATCATAATGAAATCCTAGACCAAATCTACATTGTAGGGGTGGAGAACATTTGAACATTTTAATTTATGATTGTAAATTGAACGAACATAAATGAGAGATCCAGCCCATTCATCAGCATCACTTGTGATCTATATTTAACATAGATTATAGGACAATATCATTAATAACAAAATCTGAAAATTGAACCAACTCCTAAGTTATACAAGTGAATCTTAATGAACAACAACTCCCTGGTGTTAATGTCTCCATGTGCTGGGACATGGAAAAATGCAGTGTGAGTTGCAGTCTGCTCTTAGAGTGAAGGGTGGTATGTGCCAGGTATTGCGTCATATTGTGTATGTGAAGAGGGATAAGTAATGGCATAGACATCAAATTATTCAGGAATTCAGTGTGCTGGGGAGAAGCCAAGTGGGGTCCCAAGAAAGGAGCCAGGTTTTGAAGATGAGTGTCAGGGCTCATTCATGAAGCAGCTAGCACAGATTTTGGGAACAATTTGCTTCCTTTCTCAGCTTTCTTTGGCCTGGTCTAAAATGTACCACATACTGTTTATTGAATGTCTTCTCTGTGCCAGATGACTTTCTCATATTATTGCCAAAGTAGTCATCACAGAATTGAGGAATTATTATTATCCCTTTCTACTGGTGAGGAAACCAAGACTCAAAGCAATTAAGCACTTCGTTTAAAGTCACATAACCAGGAAGTGAGTTCAGATTCCAATCAATCTTTAGGTGCCCTGTTAAATCTTTACATAGTGTACAGATATGACATAGATTGGGTAGGATACACGTAGAGAAAACAAGCTTCCCCAATACAAGTGTATAATAAATATAAATACTGTTCCTAGTGAGTTAACTGAAGTAACCACAAAGCAGTATTGGTGGTGGGGGTAGTGGAGAGGAGAAGAAAGGAAGACTGTAAGGATACATCTAAAAAACAATTTGAAACAATGCAAAAGAGCTATGGCAGCTGGAAAATTAGGGCACTGACAAATTACTTGGCATGTGGAGGTACAAAACTGGTTTCAACAAGTGTCTATTGAGAACCTCCTATGCACAAAACACTGTACTATGCCTTGTTCAGAGATAGAGGAGGTATCCCGGCCCTCACAGAATGTATAGTTGAATGGAGAAAAATCACAAATAACAATGTATTGAGAGCTGTCATTGGAGATATTAACAAGGTGCTATGGAAGGACAGGAGAGAAGAGATTAAATTTTAACAGCAAAGACCCCCTTGTTGAGAATAGGGTTTTGAGCTTGGATCTTGGAGAACAGAGAGAGCTGACCAGGGGAGGTGGGGGATGAGAATGAATGGAAAGGGCATTCTAGGCACCGAGATCAGTAGGCAGAAAGAAACACGGCGGGAATCCAAGGAGTGCCCAGAAGATTGGGCCTCAGGCAGTAAACCAGACAGAGCCATGTTTTGGAGAACCTGGAACATCATGCTAAGAAGCTTAGACTCTATTAGCCATGGAGAGCCATGGAAGATTTCTGAGCAACTTAATGACCTCTAGAGTTGGACTCTAGAGTGATAATTCTGATGCCTCTGTCAAGAATGAGGAGAAGTGAGAATAATTAAAAGGTTTTTGTAATAATAGTTTATACAAGAGATATGGGAATATCAGGGTCCGTGGCAGTGTGAAAGGAAGAAGTACGTACAATCATTAAAGAGGTAGCCTCAGATGAGATGTAGAGAATGAAGAGCTGCAGAGTCAGTGATACAGCTATAGGTCTTCTCAAATAGAGGTATCATGTGTTCACGAAGGGGAAGAAATGAAGCTGTTTGTAGACCGCAGACTTAAATGAAAAGCCAGTCTTCACAATACACAGAGTGGGGAAGGATGACTGGTCACTGAGCTGTCTTCAGACATATATGCATCAAGAGTTATAAAAGGTTATTAGCAGAATTGCATCTGAGAAAGACTATAGATTACCACACATTGCATTAATTGGGTTTGTGTATATTGAAAGGTGATTGTGCACTGGGTAGGCACTATGAGTACTGTTGGTTGAACATTAAAATTAGTCTCGTTAATATAATTACAATACATATAATATCCATATCTTCTTTTTTTTTTTTTTTGAGATGGAGTCTCACTCTGTCGCCGAGGCTGGAGTGCAGTGGCGCGATCTCGGCTCACTGCAAGCTCTGCCTCCCAGGTTCACGCCATTCTCCTGCCTCAGCCTCCCGAGTAGCTGGGACTACAGGTGCCCGTCACCACGCCTGGCTAATTTTTTGTGTTTTTAGTAGAGACGGGGTTTCACTGTGTTAGCCAGGATGGTCTCGATCTCTTAATCTCGTGATCCACCTGCCTCGGCCTCCCAAAGTGCTGGGATTACAGGCGTGAGCCACCACGCCTGGCCAATATCCATATCTTTAAAACACCTGTATCAGGGAAAAAATTGCCTCCATTGATTTGAATTATCCATTTTTTTTAATTTAGAGTTTTATCTTGATCCATTATGTAATCCTTGAGGCAAAATGAAACTGTGCCATTTTTTCAGAATGCAGCAGGCTATTAAAAGAGTTCACCCTCTTTCATAACCACCACCACTCCACTCCCACAAGCCTATCAGATCTCATCACCCAGGCACTATTATATGTTATGTGCTGACATCGTATGGGTATTAGAATGTCATTGTGTTTTCTGATTGTCTGATCTAGAGGTGGCTTGAATGAGTGTAAAAAGCCTTACTAACTGATAGTAGGCCCAAGTTCTGGCCTTAGCCTGCGTCATACTGGCTTTGTGACCTTGAGCCAATCACTTCATGACTCTGGATCTTAGTGTCATTTTCTGTGAACTGATGGAGTCAGGCTAGATGGTCGGTAGGGTCTCCCCGACTTGTAGGATACCCTGTGTGCTTGAGGCCCAGGGCTTAGCATTGCTGTTTCCTCTCTCCCAGTCCCTAGTATTGATCATCTACCCAAGAACTAAGAGCACTTCAAAACGTTTGCTATTGTAATTTCAGAATATATCATTGCTTATATTTTAAAATCTTTCTGCCTTGGGGGCCACTCATAGCCCTTGGTGCCCAGACTTAGTAGGAATGTAAATATGTACACATTGGCATGGAGGCAGGGAAAATAGGAGCACTGGGTATATGGATCAAAGCAATGCTTTCACCTGGCAGACAGCCACTAAATCAGTGTTAGTCTTTTTGGCCTCAGAATCCAGCAAAGGACATCGAGTGTAAGCCTGTGCATCTTGATCTGTCTGGTTTGTAAAATTTTGAAGTCTAGGGAAATCGCATGTAGGCAGGAAAGGTGTGATGTAATTTATGGATGTAGCTCTCCTAAATTCATAAGCAGAAAGCACGTCTGTGTGCAGATAAGCCTAAGAAGAAGACACACATTAGAGAAGGGCCACCAGAACTGGAGAAGGGACAGCCAAAAGTGGAGTTTCTGCTTTCGTTGCCTCTGAGGGTAATAAAAATACCCTTTGCTGGGCAGGCGCAGTGGCTCATACCTGCGATCCCAGCACTTTGGGAGGCTGAGGCGGGCAGATCACTTGAGGCCAGGAGTTCAAGACCAGCCTAGCCAACGTGGTGAAACTCTGTCTCTACCAAAAAACACAAAAATTAGCCAAGTGTGGTGGTAGGTGCCTGTAATCCCAGCTACTCTGGAGGCTGAGGCAAGAGAATCCCTTGAACCTGGGAGGCGGAGGTTGCAGTGAGCTGAGATCACACCACCACAGTCTATCCCAGGTGACAGAGCAAGACTCCATCTCAAAAATAAAAAAAAACTCCTTTGCTAGATCATTGGCTACACCAGACTTCTGCCACTAACCCTTAATTCACTTTACGTCATCAGTGACATGAAATCTTGTGGTGTTTTGTTGTTGTGCATTGAATCTATGAAAGAGGTTAAGAATAAAGGATTTCATTATAGGTAACAACAATGCAACAATCACATTTCCATGAGGGGTGACATTCGATAAAATTATACAGATTTAATTCATTACTGAAAGAAAAGTATCACTATAAAACTTTTAATTTGAGTGTAACTTTTAGAAAATTCGGCTAGCAAGAAAGACAGGTGGGCAAATAGCACTATGAGCCCTCTCTTCTTTGAAAAACAAAAGTAAAAATTAGCAGATGTTTTCTGACTTATTTTGATGGACTGTCATAGAGTTGTTTGACACTAGGTAGAAACTTGACTCTCCCTTGTTTTCATTATGTAGCAAAGTAAACTCCTGGCTCCTGAATTCAGTCTCTTGCCTCCCCTGAGCAAGATGAATTTCTAATGGCTTTGGTTCTTGAAAAGCTCTACTGAAGCCGTGATTTAAACAGGACTTTCTTTCAGTGGGGTCACTTTTTAAACGCTATTTAGGTGGCTTTGTTGAGGAGTTGGAGGAAAAGATAAAGAGGAGGAGGTAAGGGCAAACAAATATATCTCAGGTATTTTTTTCAACTTTTTTTTTTTTAAAGACAGGGTCTCACCATGTTACCCAGGCTGGAGTGCAATGGCTAGTCACAGGTGCGATCATAGCACACTGCAGCCTTGAACTCCTGGCTTCAGGTGATCCTCCTGCCTCGTCCTTCCAAGTAGGTGGAACTACAAGTGTGTGCACACAAAAAAAGAAGGTATCTCAGAAAATTTCTGAATTCTTTTAGAACAATATTGGCGAGTATGTAAATTGGTACAGCTATTATGAAAAACAGTATAGAGGTCCCTCAAAAAATTAAAAATAGGACTACCATATGATCCAGCAATCCCACTTTGCTTCTGGATATGTGTCTAAAGGAAATGTGTATGTCAAAAAGATGTTTGCACTCCTGTGTTAATTGCAGCATTATTCACAATAGCCAAGATATGAAATCAGCTTAAGTATCCATCAACTGATGAATGAATTTTAAAATGTCGTGTGTGTATGTGGTGTGTGTGTACACACGCGTATAAACAATGGAATATTATTCAACCTCTAAAGAGAACGAAATCCCACAATTTGTGACAACATGGGGGTAGCTGGAGGACGTTATGCTAAATGTAATAAGCCAAGCAGAGAAAGACAGATACTGCATGATGTTATTTATACGTGGAATCTAAAAATGTTGAACTCAGATACAGTAGAATGATGGTTATCAGAAGCTGGGAGGTGGGGAAAATGAGGAGATGCTGGTCGAAGGGTACAAAGTTTTAGTTATGCCGGATAGATACGTTCCAGGGATCTAATGTACAATATGGTAAGGATAGTCAGTAATACTGTATTGTATATTTGAAATTGCTAAGAGAGTAGACCTTAATAGTTCTCACCACATAGAAAATAAAGGGTAACTATGTGAGGTGATGGATATGTTAATGAGCTTGTGATAATTATTTTGCAATGTATACATATATCAAAACATCATATTGTGCACCTTAAATGTATGCAATTTTTATATGCCGATTATGCTTTAAGGAAGCTGGAAAAAAATAGCAGAAAGCACAAAAATAAATTATAAAAAATTTAAAATCTAAAACCCCACAACAAGCAAAAACAAAACAAAACCAAAAAAAAAAAAAAAAAAAAACACACACAAAAACAACAACAACAAAAAAACCCTAGAAAAGCTGAAACACTTGAAACACTGAGGATAAGTGTTAGATAAAGGAAGCCCTATTTTTCTTCCAAGAAAGAAACAAACCCAATATTTGATGTGATGGATTTATGATTTTACCAGGGAAGAGAAGGAGGGCAGGGAATTGAGGGCTTATTAAGATACTGCCCAAGTAGCTTCAGCTTGGTGAATATTAAGCTTACTGGGTATTGTTTGCTGAATATATTTTTATTGCTTAAATCTATTTCACGTATGTTATTTATTTATAACTTTAAAGATAATTTAATATATAAAACCTTCTCTGCGGAAACGTGGGTATTAATTTCCAAGCATCATTTATTGCACTTATGGCTGATGGATTGTTATGAGTCAGAACTAATAAACTTGTAAGGATTAATAGAATATCAGTCCGGAAAAAAAGAGAGGTGTCTTGATGGTTGCCATGTAACTGCATCTGCCTGGAAGGCTGAATTACATGAGAAGTCGGCTGTGCTCTGTGCCTTGCTGAGGAAGGGGGGTGATGGGTAGTTGGGGAGAGCAGTAAAATGGATGATTAATACCTTCTAATTGAGTGGATATTGGCAGCCGTACGTTGCCCAAGACATTAAGTAGCTGGCAAACTGATATCTTTTGCTAAACATGGTTATACTCTCATGGAAGTGCC
Source organism: Theropithecus gelada (assembly GCF_003255815.1). Taxonomy (NCBI): domain Eukaryota; kingdom Metazoa; phylum Chordata; class Mammalia; order Primates; family Cercopithecidae; genus Theropithecus; species Theropithecus gelada. Next base: position 137,230,697 of record NC_037672.1, on the reverse strand, counting down.
TGTTCTGTAGATTAGACAAGGTGATGCTAAGGAAACCTGGCTTTGTTGAAACAAACCAGGCACAAGATTCAACAAGCAGAAAATTACTCTATGCCTTAGGGTTTATTTTCTCTCTGCAAAAAGAGACTCTTGCACTCCATGTATGTTATAAAGTGTTGTTAGGGCAAAGAGGTTTAGAAAAACAACATCAGCAACCCACCAGATTTCTCTGACATTTAGGGAAGAATGCTTTAGTGGTCGAGTTTGGTTTTTTCCTTACTCCCTTGAGGAGTACTCCTTTGGAAAGCTGAAGTCCCTTAACTACACATGCTTTTGAAGTCAGGGGTGGAGACAGCCACATGGTTCATATTGGCCTTTCGATGGGGGTAGAAATAAGAGCTGAAGAGCCCCGTGGACATCCTCACCCTCTTTCTGAGGGGGCGATGGGAGAGAAGGCAGCCAGGAGCATCTGCTTCCTGATTAATGGAGAATGACATCACCGCCGCATGCACAGCTGAAAACTCAGGGTTGTTTTTTGCACATGTTAATCTTTATTTCCAGTTGAGAAGAGAATTGCCACGTTTTCACACACCCTCTCATTTCCATTTTATTTTTCTCCTTTTCCCCCTTTTCTCTCCCTCCTCAACACACTCACAAGTATGCACATTCATGTTCACTCACACACGCCCCCCCATAGTCACACACACTTTTACATTCACACATGCATATACATTCACATATTCATAAATACATCACACATTCACATACACTCAGACACGCACTCACAAATATTCATAAACACATTCACACATTCATACTCACACATGACATTCACCCATACACATATTCACACACATAGACACACACTCATTCACACATTCATATGTTCACACATTGACACAAATTCACACAATGTCACAGTCCCACACACATTCATATACATTCACACACTCATTCACATAGTCACACACTCATAATCACATACACTCACAGATATACACATTCACACATAACACACACAGTCACAATCCCATGCACTTACACACTCATTCACACACATTCATGCACAGTCACACACTGAATCACATACACTCAGCTATACACATTCACACACGTTCACCATAACACAGTCACACCCATAATCCCATGCACTCAGACACACACTCCCACACCCTATCCTCTTACTTTGGGATGCCTCTTTCCTGCTGGGCTACTCCTGGTTTTCAAACAAAGCCCCAGGCTGACCTCAGGAAGCGGAAGGGTTCTCTGGGTTACGAGCCGCCTGTTACTGTAATCATTTACTACACCTGAAGTTTGATTGGCCAAATTGGATTAAATAAATATTTAGCAGGCAGAAGCTGTCCTGACTGTGAACATCAAAGGAGTGTGACAGACTCCACCATGTTGCTGGCATCAGGCCCAAACAGCGTAGCCGCCCCGCCAGCTTTACTCACTCTCAGGACGTAGGCCTTGAGAAGCCCAGAAAAAGACGTTTTTGTGGTGCTGTCTTGGTGAAAATTTGGAAATATTTAAGCAAATTCACGTGCATGAGAAGGAGGCTTTTCAGTGTAAAATGCATTACGTGTTGGATGTCTCCCCATCCTGCCCTGTCCCCACCCCTTGTTCCTATTTGGAAGATGGTTTGGGTGTTTTAGTCTCTTGACAGCAAGTTACAGAGTAAGGAACAACAGCGCCCCAGTTTACCTCAAAGGACAAAGAAGTTGGCTCTAAGGATGCTCATGGGCGGGCTCTGAGTAGAAAGAGCCAATCAGGGAAAATATAGGGGCGAACCCCTCCCTCCAAGGGGCGTAGGTTCCATCTATCATCTGTCTTACCTGTGTGGCTATGTGTGTGTCCCTTTCTTTTCTTCCTTCCCCACTCTTTCCCTCCTTCCTTACTTGCTTCCTTCTTTTCTCTCTCTTTCTTTCTCTCCACATCTCTATCTCCTCATAGAAATTTCTTAGTTTCTTGGCTTTCGAATGTGGCTCATCCCCTCCCTTGGCCTGTCTTCTGTGTTGCTGTCTTTTAGGTTCTGCTGCCATGGCTAACTGTATCTGTTTCTCTGTGTTTCCAGATAAACTTGGGAGGGTCAGAAGCTGACAGACCAAGCTCATTTTTCAAGCCCATCTGTGTCATACAGAGACCACAGGCTTTCCTTGGGTTGGGTCCTTCTACCTGGTTCAGTCAGCTGTGAACAAAACTTGTGAAATTTGGTCGTTTTCCTTAAAATGGAGATACGAGAGATCACCATGGCTGGTGTGAAACTAGTTCTGTATCTGATTGTCTTTTCAATTGTTTGTCCATCAGGTGAACCCACTCTGAAGGGACTTTTGGTAACATTGTTCCAAAAATAAAGATCATTAATTAATTGTACTTATCTGAAATGTATAGTGATTTTAGCTTTTTGGTTGGTATCTCCTTGGACTAGCAAAGACTTGGTTCAAAGATAGTGTCTATTAGTATAGAGATGAATGATCTGTAAGGGGGGCATTTAAAACTCTTAACAAGCTATTTTCCTGCTCCCCTCAAGCACTTTAGAAGCTCTCATTTATATGTAAACAATCAATATGCTAATTGCAAATAAGCCTTATCTACTTATTAAAGCACTTAACTGACTCCAAGTCCCTGTTAACGAAGCAACACTTTGTTCACCTTAGTTTGAGGTACTGCATAATCTTGAGATCAATGAAACTTAGTTTCTTTGAAAGTATTTTATAATATTTTTCCCCACATGATGACATCCTTCCATTCCAGTTCAAATTAGGTGATATAAAAAGATTACAAGATATCAAAAAAAAATCAAGATAACAAAAACTTATAAACCATCGAGGAACTAATGTAAAAGGTAAGCAATGCAAATCTGAGAATAGGAGAAAGATACTGTCCCTGTTGTGAAAGTAAGAATTGAGTACCTTTTATTTGCATGATGTTTTTTCTTACAAAAATTTGGGCAAAGAAAGCAGGCAAAAATACTATTCAAAGTAGTATGCAAATCAGAAAATTATTTCTAAAGTACTTTTTTTCTTTTGAGACAGAGTTTTACTCTTGTTACCCAGGCTGGAGTACAGTGGCACCATCTCGGCTCACTGCAACTTCCGCCTCCCGGGTTCAAGCAATTCTCCTGCCTCAGCCTCCCGAGTAGCTGGGATTACCAGCTATCATGCCCAACTAATTTTTGTAGTTTTTTTTTTTTAGTAGAGATGGCGTTTCACCACGTTGGCCAGGCTGGTGTCGAATTCCTGACCTCAGGTGACCCACCCGTCTGGGCCTCCCAAAGTGGTGGGATTACAGGCATGAGCCACCGCGCCCGGCTTATTTCTAAAGTACTTTTACAAAGTTCTTTTTATTCTCCAGAAGGGGAGATTACGGAAGGAGACTGCACGGGAGGATTGTTGAGCCTGGGACAGAAGTTTAGGCAGAAGGAAGACAAAGGCTTCTGATGAAGGGGATGCAGTCCATCCTCCTAAGCTAGTGTCAGGAACTTTAGTATAGTAGAAAAAAAATCAGAGGATACGATCCAGAACATCAGACATCATATTAAAGCATAAAAACCTAATTAAATATTACTTAAAATAACATGGAGTAGAAAGCATTTTAATACATCCCTGCAATTTTTAGATGGTACAAGGTAAGAGGAAGAAATGACAGTGGGAGCCCTGTGGTGTCCTAAGTGTGCGGTTCATTTTAGTTGCAAGAATGATAGACTTGCTTGGGCTACCACATCTCTCATCAGTGAAGGTTTACGGAAGGATAAATGAGGTAGCCAGAAGAGGAACGTAAAAGGAAGAGCTGAACTGCAGAAGAGCGAGGCTGTGCAGCGCCTGGGACTTGGGGCTTGCTTTAACGCTCTGCTGGCGCCGTCTTGAGATTCTTTATAATTTTTGATCAAGGGGCCCTGCATTTTCATTTCACACTGGGCTTGCAAATTGTACCGTCAGTCCTGCTGCAACCAGAGGTTCCTTTCCAACAACTTGGGACACGAGCCATAATCTTAGGAGAAAGAAAAAAACACGGACTCTGCATTGCTTCTAATTCTTCTACCCCACGTCTTTTACCCATTTTTTTTTAGAGAACTAAAAATGTACCTATAGCAGTCTTTCTCATCTCTGTCAATATACAGAGCCTAATGGCCAAGCTTGAAATGCCTATAGCAGTGACAGAGCCTTCAATTTCCTAACTAGAAACTTAAAAACAAAAGAATCATGAAATCAATTGGTAACATAAGAACCAAAGGAACCAACATACTAACATGTAACTAATAAATAAGTACAGATGTCTAGTGTCATGTTACTCCTCATTTAAACGTAAGAAAGAGGGACTAAGAAGAGGGTACCTGAGAGCATAGAGACCAGGGAAAGTGGCGACTGAGGGGAGAGTGTGTCGTGGGAGGTATGGGGACAGTGCACACGGGTAGAAGATGATTACCACGTCACAGTTTCTGCCTCTACCTATTCCTTGCTACTGTGTTTCAGTGCTTGCATTGACCCTTCAATCCTGCCAACCCTGCTTCCCTTAATTTATAAAGATGTTTCTTAATATGGCAGCTTTGTAGTGAGGGAACTTAATTCCTGGAGGAGTAGCTGTTTAGTATCTTCTAAGCTGCTGAGTTCCCTGATGGCTGGGACTGTTCCTCTTCGTCTTTGCACCGTCAGCCCGTCTTTGTGCTAGTGAAGCCCAGCGCACAGTCTTCATCCGCACCTTTGTGAACTCAGTGTCCACAAACTCTGCCTGGAAATGCATTCTGGCCATGAGCATCCTTAGATTTTGTAGTGAACCTCTTCTTGAGTGTGATTCTTTTGACTCTCCTGAAGAAGAAATAGTTGGCCTCCATCTTCCACGTGGTAATTTTTGTCCCGAAGAGGATAATTAAATAATGTCTTCGTCTTCTTTTCTGAAATGAAAATTATCTCTGATTCTGTGGGAATCGTGTCTGTTTCAGGAACCATTGTAGCAGCTTTGTTCTGTGAGAGCCTTTGGGGCAGGAGAGATACTTTGCCTAAAATAAGGCTTGAAGTCACTCACCTTTACAAACGGGAAGATGGGAGAGCAGTGGATGCAGGAGTACTCAGCGAGGACCTATTGCCCTTTGGGGCAAGGCTGGGCATCCACACCAGACTTCCTTATAGCCATGGGTCTGCAGTTCCAAACTCCTTCCCAATCGAATAGAAGAAAAGTTGCTTGCTCTTTTTCCCTCCACTTCTATCCTTCCTGTTGCCCTATGACGTGATTAAATTGTCTATCACCCTGCAAACAAATGAACACATTTAGCTTTTCCTTTCATAATAAGAAAGATAATAAGAACATGATAAACAGAGACTGTGGCACGACAGCAGTTGACTCGCCATTGCTTCTTAAGCCTGAAAGACAGATAGTCTCCGGCAAGCACAGCCTCTGCCCATATGTTATGTACCAACTAAGAAGTGTTGTCATGATTGGATAGATGCTAGTATATTTGAGTTTAAGCTGTTCCCTGCGATAAACTGCATCTGAATAGTGATACAACATTAATAGAGTAGCAGTGATAGTTCCATTCTAACTTCAGTGTTCTAAAACTCCCTGGTGACTGAAGTTATATGGTTCTGTTGTAAAAGCTCCAGAGTCATAATGGATAAAATGGGGGCAATTTCTAGTTTAGAGAGTGCTAACTATCTACCTTCAAAGAAAATACTGTCTGTGGTGATTATCAATGCCAATGGCTAACCACAATCACAGATAAATTCAATTTCATTAACATCTAGAAATTTCGTTTTGCTTCTTAGTATGGTTTTCTCCTCTGGTGAAGACTTCCAGTGCTGCTAAAAAGTAACAGCATTGTTTGATATAAAGTCTGATTTTTCTCTCCTTGTTTGTCCACTCACAACAGAGCACTGAAATAGTCACAGGAAAGTGATCTATCTCAACTCTGCATTTGGGGGACTATTGAACACTTTCCCACCGTCTTGCTTATCTCCTAGTTTCTAGCTCTGGTTTTTAATATCTCCTTTTGAAATCCAGAGGTTACCTTTGACTCTCTTCTTGCTCTTACAAAATTTGTTGTCAAAATTGATTATGCTCATATGCTCTTTACATCCCCTCCTCTTCACACCTTTTGCCCTTGCCCCAATTCAGACCCTGTCGGATACTCTAAACTATTTCAGTAGCTTGCAAATATTTATCTCCTCCAAAGATCTTCTCTATCCCCCAAATCCTCCTCCACTCTGAGTCCCACTGTGTCACTCCTGACAGGTCACTTCTCTACTCACAAACTTGCAGGGGCTCTCCAGGCCCACCAGACAAGGCCACATTCCACTGCAGCCAGCTGTTCATTGAGCTCTGGGACCCAGCTGCCCCCACGTGCTTCCCTCACAGGACCCAGTTCCTCCCCAGACACAGCTTTTCTGTTTCCTTGGCATGCCTTGCCTTACTTCTGTTCCTTTTTGTGCTTTTATTCAAGCTATTCCCATTTCCTTGAGTGCTTTCCCCTAATCTTTACAGATCCATATCCTGCCCATCCTTACAGATCCACAGCTTCTCCATGAAGCCTTTCCTTATTTTTGCAATGGGAGTACATTTCTCCTTCCTCTACACTCCTGGAGCGATTTGTTTGTCTCTCCAAACAGTCCTTACTCTCTGTATTCTTTTGATATGTTTTCTGGTAGCCCATAAACTACCTGAGGGCAGGGGCTAAGATTCATTTGTGTTCCACCCAGAGTTCTACCCCAGAGCCCACGGCCTCCAGCATGGTACATGCCAAATTAATATTTTATAAATGAATAAATCCATTTCCAAATCAATCCATGGATGACTTTAGAGCTTATCATTAAATATAACTATCTTCTAAGTTAAAGGAGGGTAGTAGAGGTATCGCATTTATGGAGAAAAGTTATGGATACAGAAAGGAGAAGGCCAGCATGAACCCTGTGATGTTGGATTGGAATCAGGCTAGCAGTAACTCATATGTTTTGAAATGTACGTATACACACACACATACACAGACACAGACACACAGACAGATGTGGAAATATAGCTGTATGTATATAAATGGGTTAGCATACACACATGTATTACTGAGCTCTGTCTGTTGATAAGGCCTAAAACCAACAGCCCAGTAGCAATAAACTCATTCAGCACCTGTATCTTGTTTCTAAACATCATTGTCCAGTAAAAGGAACAAAGCCACCCTGGCAAGCAGTTGATTCCAGGGTTCAGGCAGGGCAAGCACAAAATAAACCTGAAACATCTTAAAGTGCCAGTAAATAAGGAAACGCACAGAAAAAAGATATGGGCTTGTCAAAAGGACATAGGAGTCCACATAAATGGTGTTCCTAATGGCCAAAGACAGAGGAATTTGAGCAGCTAGATAAAAAATGATAGCATTGGATTTTCACCCATAGAATAAAATAATATCCAGAAGTCCATAGTTATATAAATAAATAATTTTAAGAATAAATAGGAGAGCAGGGACAACTCTAAGTAGAATTCCAAAGAATACATATAAAAGGAAAGTGGAAAACAGAATCACCATTGGGGAAATACCATGGTAATAACTGTTACATACAAGATTCACAGATTGATGCTAAAATTAGTGGGCAGTGATTTGAGGAGAAACGGAATTTGCGTAGTCTCAGCATATCTCACTTAAAATGCTTATTTGCTGCCAAGGGAAAAATTAAGTAACTTTGCAGTGGAAAAACCAGCATATACCACCCTAACCAAGTGATCAAATGAAACATCACATAATAAGACATATTGACATCATGAACCCCTTTACATGATACACAAAGAAAGACACAACATCCTTTTTATAGTATTCTTGCTAAAGATACATAACCTCATTCCAGTCATGAAAAACCATTAAACAAACCATGTGTGGTGGCTCATGCCTGTAATCCCAGCACTTTGGGAGGCCAAGGTGGTCGGATCACTTGAAGTCAGGAGTTTGAGACCAGCGTGGGCTACACAGTGAAACCCTGTCTCTACAAAAAGTACAAAAAGAAAGAGAGAGAGAGAGATGGAAGGAAGGAAGGAAGGAAAGGAAGGGAGAGAGGGAGGGAGGGAGGAAGAAAAAACTCATTAAACAAACACAAACTGAAGGATATTCTGCAAAATCATTTTCATCAGTTCTCCTCAAAAGCGTCAAGCCCAAGAAAGGCAAGGAAAGACTGAGGAATTGTTATGGCCTGGAAGGCAATACTTCTCTATGGAGAAGTAACAACTAAATGCAATATGGAATCATCCTGAATAGGATTCTGAAACAGAAAATGACAGTGGTGGAAAAGATGGTGAAGTTCTAATGAGGCCTGTAGTTTAATTAATAGTATTGTATGAATATGAATCTCTTGTTCTGGATAATTATGCTATGGTTATGTAAGCATATGGTTAGCATTGAGGGAAGTGGTATAAAGGATGCAAGCTTTGTATGCTGCAACTTTTCTGCAAGTCAAAAAAGTTCAAAGTTTAAAAAAAATTGCAGGTTTTAATTAATTACATAAACTAAGTCATTAATATGGTAGGCATTTTTTTTGTGTGTGAGACGAGTCTTTCTCTGTCGCCCAGGCTGGAGTGCAGTGGCGCTATCTCGGCTCGCTGCAAGCTCCGCCTCCCAGGTTCAGGCAATTCTCCTGCCTCAGCCTCCCAAGTAGCTGGGACTACAGGTGCCTGCCACCATGCCCGGCTAATTTTTTGTATTTTTAGTAGAGACAGGGTTTCATCATGTTAACCAGAGTGGTCTTGATCTCCTGACCTCAGGTGATCCACCCACCTCAGCCTCCCAAAGTGTTAGTATTACAGGCGTGAACCGCTGCGCCTGGCCCTATAGTAGGCATTTCCTTAACCGAAAAGGACTTAAACTACCTTTAAAGAAAGTCAAGCAGTCAGATATTATTTTTATTCTTTCTATACACGACTTCTTTCCATGCCTTACATCTGTTGTTTCCACTTGTTTGTAGATATATGGGTCTGACAGCGTGAGCAAAACCCTTTTTCCTTTGGGTCAAATAAACAGAGCATATGCCTTCTCGGTATATGGGTGTTTGGTTTTTGAAGCTGATGCAGCTCTGTCTGAATCCTCTGTTGAGGGCAAGATGCAGACAGCAGCATGTCCTCCTTTTTCTGGACCTTCCCATCACTCTAAAAAGTTCTTTGAGCAGGACCATGGGCTGCCCTCCTTGCATCTGGCATTTTTCCATCCTTCTCTTTCTTTTTGCATTGTGACTTGGCAGATTGCTCAAGATTTTCAGTTCCAAGTTGACTGGACTGACATCCTTCACTTCTTTTGCCTTCTATACATTCTTCTTTTCCAGTGAACCAGTCAACATACTTTTTATAAAAAACTTTTTATTTTAGAAATGTTCAAACATACAGAAGAGTAGAGAGACTATAATAAAGTGCTTGTCAGCTTGATCTTAACCAGACAGGTACCCTTTCCAAAGAAAGGCAATTGTGACTACCTGAAATTAGATGTCATCAATGGTGAGGGTGAAGGTGGAGCACTAGCCCCAGTTTCTATCATTCTCTCGTCCTTATTTTTATACTCTCAGTTTTTGGACAACACCTTGTTTTTTTGGCCACTTTATCTTATCAAGAGTACAGGGACTGGGGCCGGATCCAGTGGCTCATGCCTGTAATCCCAGCACTTTGGGAGGCCGAGGCAGGTGGATTGCCTGAGATCAGGAGTTCGAGACTAGCCTGGCCAACATGACGAAACCCCATCTCTACTAAAAATACAAAAATTAGCTGGGTGTGGTAGGGGGTGCCTGTAATCCCAGCTACTCAGGAGACTGAGGCAGGAGAAACAGCTGAAGCCAGGAGGCAGAGGTTGCAGTGAGATGAAATCGCACCAAGCCTGCTCGACAAAGTGAGACTCCATCTCACAACAAACAAACAAACAAACAAACAAAAGGAATACAGGGACTCACTCATCCTCTCTCCCACCCTTTGCGCATTGCAGGTTGAGGTCCTTTCTGAGGATGGTTAATGGAAAAGGAACCTCTCTAAATGTTTTGCTTAGGGGTCCAAAATTTAGTTTTTGCTCAAAATCACCTTTTGCTCTAAAGGTCTCATTTTTCTAAAGGAAGCTGAAATCATGTTTTGCTGATTAGGCCTCTGTGTTACTAAACACTGAAGAAAAAAAAAAAAAGCGCTTAGTGAAAGGTCACCGAACCACAGCTCCTTCCGTTGTTAATTTGGGTTTTTCCATCATCAGTAATGCAGATTTGGGAATCTCAGGTTTTATGTCTCACAAAGCATTCTAGTAATTTTTGGTCCTCAGGAAGTAATGTGCTAAATGAATACTGAAATGAGATCAAGGAAGCTCTTCCCAGAGAAGGTAGTAAATGAATAATAAGATGCTAGTTTCCTAAGGGGAAGAAAGAGATTTTTACATCTGTGTGCAAGTAGGATATCAAAGTGCAAACCCACCCCTCTTGGAGAGAAGTAGTAGTTGGGAGTGAAGTAATGGAACATCTGGTTTGTTATTCAGCATAATCTGCCAGATGATGAAAGTACACTTTAGTATACCTGACTCCAATGATTTTAATAATCATTTAACAATTGTACAATAGGATATGACTTCTGTTTCATGTTGGTGAGAAGGATAGAATGCTATTTCTTGATCCAGGGTAACATAATTCAAGATAACAGAATAACATGGAGAAAACATTTCGTGTATTACAAATTAGAAGAAGGGAGGAAAAGTTTTATGTAAATAATATGAAAGGTAAAGATTTCAGAGATAGTTCTTTATATATTTGAGGGTAAAATAGCTTCTTAATATACACACAAAGAAGCAATCAAAAGAAGAATACCATGTCCATTTGTGATTGCCTGTACTCCGATCATCTCAGAATTGCTGTTAACAAAATAGTATCTTTTACCACATTTCTCCATCACTGGAATAGAATTTCCTTCTGTGATTTTATTATAATTTAGCCGCTATCCCTGGATTAGAATGACATTATACAAGCGCAGGGATTTTGTGAGTTTCTATGTCTGGGGAGAGGAAAAGAGAATAATAGGTTGAAGAAGTTTGGCATTGGTATCACTTTTTTTATTCCATGGTGATATGTCAAACACTAGGAAGAGAAAAGAAATTAAAATGTGCTATTTCTGCTGAGTGGAGATGGGAGTGAGTTCATGCCTTATTGAGGAACAGACCTAACATTCCTACAGACTTTACAGTCGGAGATATAGCAGGGTACTATCAAAACAGGGTCATAGGGAGTCTCGTAAATGTATTGGTCTATCATTTTTTGCAAGGTTCTCTTCCTTCATAATAAGGGTAGCCAGTAATCAAATAAGTAGTTTTTTTTCCCCTAGACAAACCAGCAGACCTGTAACCAATTAATAAGGTCAGTAACTATGAGTTATCAAAAAAAGTTAATTATCTACCTTCTAATAAGCCAGGGAAACACCCTAATATTTTTAGAAAGGTTTTGATCACAGAGGTTTAAAATCTTTAAAAATTGTTTTGACATTTTTATTAAAAGGTGTACACACACACACACACGCAAAGACTACCCTTTAAAATATGTACATGTAAAACTTAAGTAGAACACTTTGCTTCCCGATATGCAAGACAAGCGAGGCATTTATCATAATTTTCAGAAGGGGTTTATAATGCACTTATCCATATTTCCAGGCCTGAGATAATGAGGCTGTTCCATGAAATGTTAAGTCAAGAAACTAAGGAGAACACAAGAACCAAATACACTGTGTGTGTATAATATATGTAAAATCATAATACCTCACCTTATGTCAACAGTTATGGGCATTGAAGATGACAGTCCTCTACAAGCTCTTGTGACTGGTCCCAGTCAGTAACAGAGGGAAGTGGGCAGAGTGCGGTGCCCCACTGCAGGGCGGGGCGGATAGAGCCTTGCTGTTTGCTTGGTGGAGCTTGCATCGTCTGGATCCAGGGGTGTGGGAGCTGGAGTTTCTCTAAAGCCGGTGCAGTAAGAAATACAAAGTCAAGTCTAGGGTACAAGGCCAGACCCTCTACTGTTCCAGGGACTCTCATAATGGGCTGGTCTAGAGACCCTGTCAGTGTGCTTTTATAGTGAATACTTTTCAGTGTGTTACTTATCCCTCTGGCACCCTATCATGAGCAGAGCTCCCTCCCCGTCTCAGCACTGGGGTGCAGGGGATCCCATGAGATTTCAGATCTACCCGGCACCCCTGGAAGCACTCTGGCCTCAAACCCTTTGAAGGAACAGCTCTATCCTTACACGCATTAGATAGGCACTACTGCTGGCCAATGCTGACAGCAGCCCTCCGCTCCATCTTGGCTGTGTTCCCTGTGCCAGGAACCTCGGGAAATAGACAAGGATTTGGCAAAATTCCTGGTGAATGGATGGCACCACGTGAGCATTGTGGGTAGCATTTCTCTGTGTTGCCAGACACATACATTGCTGCTTTCTCACTCTTCCTCGGGAAAGATGGGCCATTTTGGAGCTGATTTTGAAATGAAAAAGAAGGAGAAGTAAAAGAAACCTTAGGCTCCATATCTTTTCATATCCAGAACTCAAAAACAGAGGGAACGATTCACTTTTCCAACTTCTGCTTCTTGGGTGAGAAATACATGTAAATCTTGTGTCTAATTCCCCTGATTTTTCAGACTTAGCTAAGGCAGAAAACCAATCCATTGCATTATCGACTGGTATCATTAGCTTGAGGTTAGGGACCCACCGTTCTCTCTGAAGCAGGCCTGCCTTCTTCTCTCTGCCTGTATGTTATCCCTCTATCATTTTTGCTCTCTCTCTCCATTGCCTTTGATATGGTAATGATCTTGCACAAGAAAAGCCATTTTTTAAATATGAGTGCTTAAGGAATTGAAGGTGAGTGAGAAGGTGGAGGGTATTAAGAAGGATGGCAGTTTGTCATTAAAAAATAAATAAGTATACCCCTTGGAATTAAAAAGCAAGCAAGCACGCTGAAGGGAGCAGAAGGGGGAGCACAGGCGGGTGTCTCTCCAAACGCAGGAGACAGTATTACTAACAGGCTGGCTTAAAGCCCTCTTAACAATGTGCACTTGCTCTCCCTAGCTCCTGGATTGATTTCCCTCTGCCCCCACAGACCTGGCTGCAGTTAAGCCTTGTGTCCTCCACGTGATGCTGAGCCGAATCAGATTTTCCTTTTAGTTGTTCGATCAAATTTTCCTTCCTAGAGCTTAGAAGGCACACTTGGGACCATATAGTAATTGCCTCCCCACACTGAACTGCTGATACCTTTATTGGATTGGCATAGGGTTTCAGAGGACTGTGTTTAACATGCAGTGAGCCGCAGCAATGCAAACAGCTCCAGTGTTTAAACAAGCATCCGTTAGGCCAGGAAACAAGGCAGTGCCAGCCCATTTGGTGCTCTGTAGTGCTGGCAGCCTAAGGTGAGCGGGGCAGCCTAGGTGCTGGAGTGGGAGAGGGCAGGCTCCGGGAGAAGTGGAGGAATTGTAGTGTCAGAGGAGGAGCTGATTCTCTCTAGATTTGCTGAAGGGGGGTTAGTGGGGAGAGAGAAGTGTTGTGGCTAGGGACATGTGCAGAGCTCATTAATATCTCATTATGTTAGAATTGCAGTCTCCCCACAGATCAGCGTTAACGTTGGCAGTGCCAGAGGAAGGGCTTTGGGAAGCAGCAGCCCCCCTCCCTCTTTCTGCAAGCCCCAGCAAGCTCCCTATGCTTGTTTTGCACTGAGGGAATGGTGGTGTTGAATTTGTGAAAGAAGACTGTGAGAAAACCCCACAGGAGCAATAGTGAGCAGCTCAGGAGAGGGTATGAGACTGAAAACTATAGTTTGTAAATAACAAAGTGACCAGCTTTCATATGTGCCAGCCAGCCATGCAGAGGGAAGGAAACTGACCAGAAGCTGGAAAGGAAAATCGTGGAAGTTAAGCACAAGCCACCTGGAGTCTGGATGTGAGTCGGAGGTCGTGTCAGGGGCGGTAGATAGGCTAGCTCCAGATTCAGACCTTGATTTTCCAGAGAATGTGCCACTGGCCCACTGAGTTTGTCCAGGGCTCCTGGAGGCTCCCTGGAGTCTACCAGAGCAAGTAAGGTGGACAGGAGAAGGGGGCAGATGAGGAGGAAAGAAAACAGAAGAAAGAAGGAATCAGCCAGTGGGATTTGGTGAGATGGCATTTTCAGCTGATCCCACCTGCCCATGTTGGTGTGAGTGGAGCAAAGGGAAGATTCTAAAGCAGAGAGAAGGTGGTGTGCAAGGGCCTGTTCTTCAGGTCTGACGTAGGTGAACCCAAACCAGTCTTTATCCCAGAGATTAAATCTCCCTATGTGTAGCCCTGGCCCCAGCTGGACTCCTGCAGTTCACTCACCCCAGACAGTCACCCTGGGGACTCCGGGACTGGGACTGGGGCCTCCTGGGAGGAAAAGTTGGAGCCATGCTCTGTAGAAATTACAGTCTCCCTGCAGACACTTAATTCTGCTCTATTAAGGATCAGATGTCTCCGTCTGCCCTGGACAAATGTGTGTCCTCCACTAATGAAAGGTGGTTGATGGCCACTTTAGTGAACAGTTATGTAACAGGATGTACCAAAACACAACGGTGTGTGCATATTGTATTATAAACGTCCCTTAATGTAATTCATACTAAAGTTCTTAGAGATTATTCTTTTTCTGCCTTTTTGTTTTGCGGAGTTCTTATTTCTACCTTAGAATATTCTTTCTGTGGATTTTGGCATTTGGCTTCCACTTCTAGCACCAGTGCACAGACACACCCGCACAGATCCACAGAAGTGTTGCTTGTGTGGATACACAGCCAGTCCTGGGCTCAGTAAGCAAACGAAGAAGCATGTGTCCTTGGTTAATATCATATAAAGTGACAAGGCCACAGTTTGCAAGCATGTTTTGTGAAGACCCTTCTGGTCACACTTTGTTCCAGCTTAACACAATATTCCATTAAAATATGGATTATTCATTAACTTACAGAAAGGCAAAAAAGTGAATGTCATTGAAATCTCTGTTCCCTTTGGAAAAAAAATAACTGAAGTCATTAGTCATTAGTTTGTTATGAACAACAGTGCTTGTAATGAACATTTAAAAATAAATGTATTTGATAATCGCAACCAAGTTTATTTAGGTTAGAAAAACAGTTATGACATACAAATAGTGCTGAGAAACAAATTTAACAATGCTTTTTTACAGCATGGCCTCTATAGCAAAAATAGTAAGATTCAGCCTGATGTGTATTAAAATCTATTATTCTTTTGACTCTGCAACTTTGATAAGTCAAACAAGAGTTTGACTTATCAAACAAAGGGAGGAAACAGCTCAACTGCCATAATTTCATAGCCAAATAGAAGAAAAGTCTACCTCTTGTCATTTACATGACTTTACCAAGCTTCATCCCATGAAAACAAATGAACAAACAAAAATGAAGACTCAATAGTTATAAATAGTAAACTAGACCTCTAGGGCTGAACTCCTGTGTTCAGCTGCACCAGGTCCCTGTTGTGGGATGTTCCACATTCCATGAAGTCTTGGCCTGTTTTTCCATGTACTGTTCGCCTCCCTCAGCTCTTCTCAGTGGCAGGAGCAGAATCCACGCAGAGATTCGCACTTCTGCCTGTCATTCCCAACCTCTGAGCTTGTCCTTCGTACATCCCTTTGCTTTCCTTTCTAAGAAAGAGAGAAGGAAAGTTAAGTTCCATCCAAAACTTTCTACATAAAAAACTTATGACATCCAAATTGCCCATTTGAAGAGAGAAGGATAGTGATTCAGCAGAATTACAGTTCAAAATAAAATGGGATTTAACTTTGAGTTAAAAAGAAAAAGTGAATTCCTAGCTCCTTTCAGGCATTTGCCATGAATAAAACTTTAAAGTGAAATATCAGAAAATCAAGGATGAGATGGGACTTAGAGAGATCCTTCATCCCCCTTTTTCCCCCTTCTTCAATGAAGACCATATCTAAATCATCCCAGATGGCTGTTCTATTTTTAAAGATCTCCAGAAAAGGAGATTCTACCACCTCCTCAGTAACTCATTCCAGCATCTCTTGTTCCTCACTGCCAGAATATTTTTTCTGAGAGCCCTCAGAGGAAAAAAGACACACTATCCTAGATTTGGGGACCTGTAGTATTTCTCTTTAGGATTTAACCCCACTGTGCATAGAGGAAACTAAGAGACATGGATAATGGCCTTCTCTCTCCAGTGAAAAAGATGTTTTTTCTCTAATATTTGGCTTTAAATTACATTTATGTGCTTCTTGGGGGTCAGTCCAAAATTCTCTTGCAGCCCTGCGGTATGCACAGTACTCTGCTAGGTAAATGGAGGCAGCATTCAGAAAGGATTCCTGCTTACATTCTAAAGAATGAGGTCACACTCAGCTCCAGAGCCACCTACTATGCTGGACAGACATGTCCGTGTAATGACTTATTCTTTCATTCTTTCATTCCAAAGATACATGTACTGACCACCAGTCGTGTGCTTATCTCTCTGCTAGACACTGGAGACAGACACATTAGTGAGCAACACAGACTAGGTCCTTGAGCCAACACTCAAATGGGAGAAGACAATACCAAGGAAAAAGAAAGAAACAAAATGATTATAAATTGTGATCAGTGGTGTGAAGAAGACAAAACAGAAGGATGCGATAAAGTACAAGTGGGAGGTGCAGCTCACTGAGCCAGGGTGGCCAGAACAGCCTTTCCAGGGAGAGACGTGAGCTGAAATCTGAAGGATGACAATAAGCCCAGCAAGGAGCTGGGAGAAGCGCTGGTGCAGATGCAGAGGAGGGAAAGAGCCCACAGAGAAGCCAGCACGGCCGCCTGGAGTGTGGTGGTGGAGGGGAGACGGGTATGAAGGAGCTGGGAGACACCAGGCCATCCAGCGCCTCTTAGGCAACTTTGACTTTAAGAGAAATGGGAGTCTGTAGAAGGATTTGAGGCAGAAAGACATACTCTGAAGAATGTGTTTCAACAGTGACTGTGGATGTTGGTGGAGAGTAGACTGGAGAGGCTAAGATGGGAAGCACGGCTAGTGGAAGAATAGCGCAAGAGTCCAGGCAGGGAGCAGGCAGGGGAGACTCAGAAAAGGTGACAGATGGAAGGTGTGTATGCTGGCCACACAAACACAGCGTCTGAACATAGGTGCACCCCATTTTAAGAAAACAAAATAAATAAAAATCAAAACTTAAAGAGAAAGTCTGATTATTCCCTTTATAAAGGGACTCACCTCAAGTATCTATTCTGTAAAGTAAAGGAAGATGTGTATGGGTCTTTGACTATAAATTTTAATAGGACATATAAAACCTTAATAGACAGATCATGGAATTAGAAGGAATCGTAGAGGTCATTTTCTCCTACTTTCCACCCAATAAAGAATCCCCTTTGCAAATCCCTGACAGATGAACATGTAGCCTCGGTATGAAAACTTCAAGGGACAGGAAGCTCATTAGCCTCACAAGGCAGCCCTTTCTATTTTGAATCTCTCTAATAGTTTTTTAAAAGTTTCTCCTTATATAGAGGCTGAATTCTTTCTCCCCATTACTTGCATCCATTGATCTTAGTTCCATGTTCTGGAGCTACATGGATCAAATCTAATTCTCTTCTTACATAGCAAACCATTAACTTTTTCAAGAGGAGCTGTGGTGTTCCCACTCCTCAACTCTCCTCTTTCTCTAGCAAAATGTCCTCAGCACCCTGGCCTCCTTTTCACTATGGTTTCTGGGACCTTCTTTCCCCTGATGTTGCCCTCTTGCTGCACTGCCACCTGATGAGAGTGATAATTTCAGAATGGAACCCAACCTTCTAGATGGCTTCAGTGCAGAGCATAACTATGTCTCCCTGGACTTGGAGAACATACATATATTTAATACAACCTAGAATTGCAAGAGCACATGGCTTCAAACTTCAAGGAAACCAAAGCTGCTTATGAGACAGGTTTTCCTGCCTTAAATGCAAGACTTTACAGCTAGACCCACCAAATCTTGCTACTGCTAACCTATAGGAAAGTGGTTCTTGAACTTTTGGAGAGTCATGGGCCGCACTGAGAATCTGAGAAAAGCTTTGGACCTTCTCTTCTGAAAAAGACACATACCCACAAAATTCTGCATACAATTTTCTAGGGTTCTCAGAACTCTGGAAATCCATTTTTATGTAAACCTCCAGTTTAAAAAGTCAGCATTATCAATGTCACAGAACCCTTGTTCTGTCATCTAAGAAATGTATATCTGCATTATCTCTATATTTTATTATAGTATTGTACAGGAGGTTAAGGAACACTCACTAGAAAATCCCTACAAGTCACTATAAAATTGTTAACAGGAGGGAAAGTTACAAAAAGTCTTCAAGTACCATTGGTGGTTACATTTGCTTATGTTACCTTATTTAATCCCTACAACCCTCTTCTGAACCAGGCAATATTAGCCTTATATTATGAAAAATAGGAAATGTAAAGCTATTAATAAAGAAAAATAGAAAGACCTGGGTGAAGGCAGTGGCTACCGAGTGCAAATTTTTACAACTGTAGCAATAGAACCGTGGTTGGTGGCCCTCTCGACTTTTAAGTGCTGAGGCCATGGCCACCTGGAGCACAGCATACATGCTTATGAGCAGGATTGGTTTCCTGGGAAATGTGTCCTTATATTGGTGCTTCAGTAGTGATATCCCTGGAAAGTGGTCACCAATAGGACTGGCCATTACCATAACCCCACACAGGTGGCCTGCTGTCGCCAACACCATTCTCTTCAGAATCAGGCTGGCATTGGGTTGGTGGCCAATGTAGAGTTATACCTCAGCATCTCAGTAGCAGAAATGTTCTGAGAACGGCTGAAAGAACAACAGCCTTTATAGGAGATCCAGTTTCAGAGAGTAACTTCTTATGTGCCAGCCAACCATGGAGGGGAGAAAGCAGTTCTGAGGATGCCTTACTTTTTTTTCCCTATCTCAGGAGCCAGGCTGTGGAATAGTTTGGAAATGAGAAACACATTTTATTCACAAGTGGTGAGGCTTGTAACGGAAAAGCACAGGCTTTGGAATTCAAATCTCACACTAGCTATGTGACCTTGGGCAATTTATTTAATCTCCCTGAGCCCCAGTTTCCTCATTTGTATAAATGATGTTTATTAACCTACCTTGCATGGTTGATGTGGGAATTAAGAGAAAAGATCTTGAATTTGCCTGGCATTTAGTGGATGCACACACAAGAAAAGCTTGCTGTTTGCTGATAACTTTAAGGAGTGCATAAATGGTTGGGGCCAGTCTGAGTAGCAGTAAATTTGGTTCACCTGTGTTAGCAGGCTTACTCTGGCTTGGACCCGGATTCCAGAGGGATTCCGGAGGAATTCCTGTCCCCATCCCTACCCCTCGTCACCCCAAAATTTTGCTTAAGATAACAAGGAGGTCAGGGCATGTTCACTGTGAACCCCCCCCTCCATACAAGGTGCCATGTTATGGTGGGTTCAGAGGAATCCTCTTGCCCCCGCCCCCGCCCAATGCTGTTCAGCCACCAGCCTTACAAGGGATACTAGATGCTTTCGTACCTTGGATTCATACACACAGGTTTCTGAGATGAAGCTGTGTGGTAACTTAGCCATTAATAGATCTCAATCATAACCTACGCAGACATTTCTGAGAGAATCCTTGGTTAAACAGTACTAACAGCAAAACTAAATACTGGTTAGGGCAAGTTCTACCCATGTAGGTTCTGTGAGACTCTGTCTGAAAGTTAGGTTTAAACATAGAGATGGGGCCAGCTGACCTCATCATTCTGAGTCATTAGATGGAGACTAGACTTGGTCATCTCCCTTTGCTAATAAGGAAACTGACATAATTAACTGAAGGAAATTAACTTGGATAATTTTGCAGCATGAATCTGCTTCCAAAGAGGAGTTGGTTTTTTTCCCTTCCTGTGAGCTATTAATTCAAGAGGCTGTGTTAACCTGCTGCTGTTGCCAACTGACAAATGTAGTATTTTCCTGATGAGCCTCTCAAGCCTTTTCCCTTGCTCCTCCAACAAGAGAGAAGAGTAATAAACTATCCAGAGTATTTTGCAACATGGGAGTCGTTTGCATGTCTTTGTAATATGGGAGTTGAATACCTATTTTCAGTAAATATAAGCCTCCCAGTTGACTTAAGGTAACTGAATGATTTTAGATTTATTGTATATGCCCTTTCTCCTTAGCCACTGGTTTTAAGCAGGCATAAAATCATATCAGAAAAAAAACAAAAAAACAAAAAAACAAAAAAAAACCTGACTTTCGATATTCAAGTTGGCTTATCTGAATTAAAACCAAAATATGTGGAAATTGGGTTATCCACTCCAGACTTGGATCCCTTTGTCTGTGAAACCTCAAAGTCTCCAGTGGAGCTGAAGGTAACGTCTTTCTTCAGGTGACACTCTGGGGCGATTCTGGGGAAAAGAGAAAGATGTGTTTGACTTTATTCCAGTTGGTTTCATCTTCCTTTTTAATTGATTTTTGTCCTCTCCATCATTTTCTCTCCCAATTAACTTTGAATTTCTCTCATTTAGTTCTAGCTATTTGTTGTAGTCGGGTTTGGTACATTTGGGTTAGGCATTTTGCTGTGTTCTTTTCTTTCCTTGCCATTAGTTTAAAGGAGGTCTAAGCTCACAGTGTAGCTCTATTTCTGGAGAGACCTGCCACCTTTACAGGATTTACTGTGGTCATTTTCTTTTTTTTTTCCTCCCCACAATATGGTGCTTTGTGAATTAAAATCAAGGTTCCTGGGGCTGGAGGTAGGAATAGGGCAGGAGAAGCCTAGCCACATTATAATGAATAATAATAACTGTCTCCCTCTGTTGTGAGCTCTACCAGGCAGACTGTGTCTTATTCATCCCTAGCTTCTTACATAGGTCCTCGTGTAGAAATGATGCTCGGTGAGTGTCTGTTGAATGAATGAACTAATTTTTGCTGAGCCCTTTATAATTTATAAAGATGCTTCACATAGTAACATGGGGTGATTGTTTTTAAGACCTTCGCAAAACCATTTCCTCCCTCATTTCATTATGATTGTGAAATCGCTTTGGAATTTTGGAACTGTGATACTTTTACTGTATGCCTTTCATAAAAAGCCAAAGTCTAAATGCTTTTAAAATATATATATGAGGAGCTGTGGAAGGAAGGGAGGAGGGAAACAATTTGTTACTGGATACTTTTTTTGTAAAAAAAAAATTTTTAATGTAGTTATCACTGGATGTTTTTTCTTTACAATTGCAGTTCACAACCCATTTCCTCCTCTTTTACTAGGATGAAGGTGAATTTTAACAAAACAAGAAGTATTTTAAAGGAAGAGAGCAAGTGGGCAGCAAGGAAAAGCTTTGTGTTTGTTTTATGACTTGTGTTTTGACTTGGCAGATGTTCAAGGTTATTCTGCCTAACCAAATAATCCGCACTGCTTCCATATCAGCAATAGCTGAGCGACCCTTCCAAGGGGCGTCCGCCATAGTCTTCTGTTGACCCTTCCAAGGGGCATCCGCCATATCTTGCACTGAAATCAGTGGCAACTCTGACACCCCCACAGCCCCTTGGTTCTTTGGCTCTCACAGCCATTGCATGCCTGCCTCTGAGAGAGTCACCCAGGAGCACATAACAGACAGCTTTTTCTTAGATGGCTTCATCTGTTTGCAGTCATCACCAGACCATTAATGCTGTGTTTTCCCCCATGACACTCAAATGTAAAAGTAGGAAAATAATTGGATTACTGTTATCCAAAAATCATCGGCACTTAGGACAAAGACCGAAGTCAGAAAAAGGAAAAAGCAGACAGATTTAGAAATTTTAAAAATTAGATAGGTCTTTGACTTTTATGGGTGAAGTAAGAGCCATACTTAGGATTATAATCCATAAAAAAAAATTAAGGGGCAAATGTAGGTGACATAAAATCCAGAACTTCCAGATAATGACAGCACTAAGGCATTACTTGTACACAACTACTCCACGTACTTCTGCCCCAGGATACTGAGATTTTTTTTCTCCCCTCTTGGTTCTTAGAAGCATACAATTGAGTGTGTTCATATGCATGCCTCATTTATGCCTGGAAAAGACAGAAAGAAAACCCTTTAGTAAGGACTGTGATTCAAAATATGTATTACATTGACTTATTACCTACATTATCACAGTGTGTCAGGAAGCATACTGCTCACAGGTGGGATGCACAGTAATTTGGAAATACTCATTTGGGCCTTGGCAGAGGATGACCTTGGCCTACTGCAGATTCATGCCCTGTGGCTATATTAGTTCCTAGGGCTGCCATAAGAAATACCATAGACTAGGTGGCTTCATACACTAGAAATGGATTGTCTCACAGTTCTGGATGCTCGAAGGTAAAAATCAAGGTGTCAGCAGGGTGAGTAGGGCCATGCTTCCTCTGAGACTCTGCAGAAATCCTTCCTTACCTCTTCTTGGTTTCAAGAAGTTTGTCAGCAGTCTCTGGCATTCCTTAGCTTGCAGCTGCATAACTCCAATCTCTGCCTCCACCGTCAAACGGCACTCTCCCTGTGTGTCTTCATGTCTTCACGTGGCTGTCGTCTTGTATGATGATACCAGCTGTGTTGGGTTTTGCCTGTTCTACTCCAGTATGACCTCATCTTAATGAATTTCATCTGCAAAGATCCTACTTCCAAATGAAGTCACATTCCGAGATACTGAAGTTTAGGACTTCAATATATCATTTTGCAGGGGAGGACACAGTTTGACCCACAACAGTGCCTATACTTCTGCTTCAGAGCTCAGAATGTTACCTGTTTTCCTCTAATGGACTAGCTGCACGAAACCATTTACTTCTCTCCTCAAGCCTTTATTTTTTCCTCCTTAGCAATGTTCTTCCTTGGAGATGATAACCTTTTGTCAAGGTCATTGAGAAAAGAAAGACAATTAGAGCCAAACTTCTTTGTCTCCACCTCTCCCCATTCCATCTCAACATATCTCTCTCCCACATTTTTTTTATCATTCTTTTGATGGCACTGATGTGCCCTTCTTCATAGTCTCAAAAACAAACACCTCTATGGGAATGTAAAATGATGCAGATACTGTGGAAAACAGTGTGTCAGTTTCTCAAAAAATTAAAAACAGATTTACCATAAGATCCAATATTTCTGCTTCTGGATAGTTAGCCAGCAGAACTGAAACAGGTCTACAAGAGATATTTGTATACCCACATTCATTACAGCATTATTCACAATAGCCAAAATGTGGAGGCAATGGATGAATGGATAAACCAAGTGTGGTATGTATGTTTTAGTCTTTCCAGGCTGCTGTAACAGAATACCAAATATTACATGGCTTATAAATAACAGAAACTTATTTCTTACAGTTCTGAGGGCTGGGAAGTCCAAGATCAAGGTGCTGGCACATTCTTGTCTGGAGAGGGCCTGCTGCCTGGATCATAGACAACTATCTTCTTACTATGTCTTCACATGATGGAAGGAGTGAGGGAGCTCTCTGGGGTCTCTTATAAGGGCACTACCTTTCATGAAGGATCCATGCCATGACCTAATCACCTTTCAAAGGCCGTACCTCCTACCTAGTATTAATACCCTCACCTTGGGGGTTAGGATTTCAGCATGTGAATTTCAGCAAGGAGACAACCATTTAGACCATAACAAGATACCATGAAATATTTTTCAGCCTTAAAAAGGAAATTCTGGACTGGATGTGGTGGCTCATGCCTGTAATTCCAGCAGTTTGGGAGGCCAAGGCGGGCAGATTGCCTGAGCTCAGGAGTTCACAACCAGCCTGGGCAACACAGTGAAACCCCGTCTCTACTAAAATACAAAAAATTAGCTGGGCGTGGTGGTGTGCGCCTGTAGTCCCAGCTACTCAGGAGGCTAAGGCAGGAGAATTACTTGAACCCGGAAGGCAGAGGTTGCAGTGAGCCAAGATCGCACCACTGCACTGCAGCCTGGGTGACAGAGCAAGACTCCATCTCAAAAAAAAAAAGGAAATTCTGACATGCTGCAATACAGGCGAACCTTGAGGACATGATGCTAAGTGAAATATTCCAGTCATTAAGAGATAAATATTGTATGATTCCACTTATGTGAGGTACGAAGAGTAGTTAAATTCATAGAGACAGAAAGTGGAGTCGTGGTTGCCAGAGTCCGGGGAATGGAGAGGATGAGGAGTCGTTTCATGAATACAGAGTTTCAGTATTGCGAGATGAAGATTTCTGGAGGTGGATGGTGGGGAGATGGTTGTACAACAGTGTGAATGTACTTAATGCCACCGAACTGTATACTTAAAAATGGCTAAGATGGTAAATTTTCTCTTACTAATATTTTAACCACAATTATATACATCTGTATGCCTGTATTATACTTCTCAGACTTTCCAACACACATTTTCACTTGTCCTTCCTTCCTTAGTGTCAATGAATCCTGCTTCCTGACGTTCCTTCTCCTTCACACCCACTCAGAACTTACTTCTGAAAAAACCTTTAACTTCACCCCATGATATACAACCTATGATACCTTTTTTCTTTCTTGCAACAAGATTTCATATACTGAAGAGTCACACCTAATATCTCCATTCTTCAGTTCCTACTATCTCCATTTGCCTCAGTTCCCTGACCAAAAACTGGCATTCATTTACAGTACTATTCTAGAACTGTGCTGTCCAATATAATAGCCACTAGTTGCATGTAGCTATTTTGAATTTATTTAAAAATAAATAACTCAGTATTTAAATAAATTTGAATTTAATTTAAAAACCAGTACCTCAGTAGCACTAGCCACATATCAAGTACTCAGTAGCCACATGCAGCTAGTGACTGAGTACTGCAGAGTGCAGATGCAGAACATTTCTATCCTCTCGGCTCTGTTGGACGGAAAACACTTCTTGTGCAAGAATTCTACTCATCACAGACATCTGGAGGGCTTATTAAACCACAGTGTTCTGGGCCCCACCCTCAGAGTTTCTGATTCAGAAAGCCTGGGGACTGACCGATAATTTGCATTTCTAACAAGTTCCCAGGTGATGTTGAGGCTGCTGAGTGTCATAGATGAACCCGCGCTCAGCTTCTCAGTGAATTACTTGGTTACCAACCTAGTGGTCTCTTAGTTCTCATTTCAAAGCTGCAACTGATACTACAAATTTGACCACAATTATTCTTCTTTGTTTTGTCCTACTTTCTTGATGATGTTTTATGTTGATCTCTCACCAAGACAATTTTTTTTATCTCTTTGCTGACTCCTCTCATTTAATTAACAGGACTCATTTCCAACTATGCATTTACTTTCTTAGGGAACTTTTGTGCTTATATATTATTCAGGCAGACTCACATGTATGGCTGGATGCCTCTCATTTCTAAGGCCTTATCTTTTTTTTTTTTTTTTTTTTTTTTTGAGACGGTGTTGCGCTCTGCGGCCTAGGCTGGAGTGCAGTGGGGTGATCTCAGCTCACCACAACCTCCACTTCCTGGGTTCAAGTGATTTCTCCTTCCTCAGCCACCTGGGATTACAGACATGCGCCACCATGCCCAGCTAATTTTCGTATTTTTAGTAGAGATGGGTTTCACTATGTTGGCCAGGCTGGTTTTGAACCCCTGACCTCCACCCACCATGGCCTCCTAAAGTGCTGGGATTACAGGCGAGAGCCACCACACCTGGTTTAAGGCCTTATCTTTGGGTTTGTGGGGTAACTATATTTGGCTATACCCCTGCTCTTGAACAGTATGATATTAAAAACTAAGCTGTTCTGTGTCTGCCCTCTCTGGCTGGTGAGTTGATGCTTCCCAGGTCTTTGATAATTGTTGCTATGCATTTCTTTCAGTGATGTTGAGATACGTGCATCAAAAGCTCCATGGACGTGTCGAGTATTATATATACCTGTTCATTAAACATTCATGCAGTTAGAGAAGTCACCACTGCAGAGGGCTGAGTAATTTCCTTAATGCTTTTCCTCGTGGTGGCCAACTGTTTTATAGACCTAATCTTACTAATCCTTTCCATGAGGTATAGTAGAGGTCAGATGTGAATATGCCTATTTTCAAATTAGGAATTGAGGTACAGAAAAGTTTAAAAGAGTGATCAGAGTCACAAAGCTGGTTCTACATCTGCCAAGGAACTCCAGTTTGAGTGCAGGAGTCCCATGCTAAGCCCCAGACCTCCATGCAAACCTCCAACTACTAGAGAACAGTAAGCTTCCAGGTTTAAAACATAAAAAGAAATTGCTAAATGTGATTCAGGGTGTACTACACATAATGTATTTCTGTGACACTTCATAGTAATGAGATAATTACCATGGGTACAGTATTAGAGTATACATATTCTGTTAAGTTACAGCTGCAAGAAATCAGTAATGACCATTAATCATTCCATGTTCATTCTCTGCAAATCTCAGATCGAAGTTAAGCTCAGAGTTCCAACAAACCTAAGACAAATTTTATAGTCATCATTTCTGCTGTTTACATGAAGTTTATGAATACAATAGACTCTCCCTAATTTAAACTAATTTGGGCAAACAGCTGTCTGAATTGAGAAGAATGTGAATTGAAGTATGGTAGTAAATATATACTGCATGTGATATATTTAAAAGTAACAACAGTAATTCAAACTAGACTGTTGAACTGTTAGTAAATAAACATCCTTGGGAAACTACTTAAATATCTGAGAAGAATTCATAATACATGTATCAATTGCTTATTTAAATTTGAGTCTGAGTTCTTGAGTTTTTGAGACTCATTTCTATATTAAGTAGGTTAAACATTCCCCTTATAACCTTTATTGTACCTATTCTTTTACACAGTAAGCTCTTTTTTTTGTACATAAGGATAAATATTCAGTTGGCCCTTAGCCAAGTTACAGCTAAATGCAAAATTAGCAAGAATTGAATTAAGCAGGTTTTACTACACAGTGTATAGAAATAGTGATAGACAAACTTATTCTTTTCAAAATCAGGACTTAGTTACATATTTTAGAAGAGAATATGTAAACATATGGTTTACATAAAGTTAAAAGGAAATCTAAAATGTCAGTTTGTTCATCTTCCAACTATACACAAGTAAACCTAGAGAGATTATAAAATTCTGGGCTGTTAGATCTATAGGGGACTTTAGAGCTTCTGTCCAGGGCAAAAATGGCAGCAGAGCATAGTCAACTGACTTCCAGAGAGGAGACAGCTTGGCCATGAGAGACATGATTCTAGGTCCCAGAGCCCCTGACTCTAAGCTTACGATAGGTCCACAATCCATCTGCTTATTCTAGGTAATACATGCAATGTGGACACCCAGAAAAAGTGGACGGCTTCTACGTGTAACTTGGTCCAGTATCTAATTACCCAAACTGACACGTTCAGATCCTTGGTGTCACTTAAGGCCATTTACTCCAAACCATTCACAGGGAAGAAGAATAGTGCACAGTTGTATAAGTTAGCCAAGTTGTGATTGCCAGAATGGGATACAACATTGTTATCTGTGTCAGACAAGTGTTATGCACGAAGGGGAGCATTTTCTAGTAGACTCTTAGGAGCAAAATAAAAACATGCAACAGGCTGCAGATTCTTTTGAAATCAGGAGACTTGTGCATCTTTTGCATCCTCTGCACTCAGTTCAACACCTGACACCCAATGGGCCATCAAAAAGAAACGAATTCTTTCGAATGAATCATGTAATTTAAACACTTGGTTTTCTGGCGTTTTTATAAAAGATAATTGTGATTAGAATTCAAGTGTAATTGTTCTTTCATGTTTACCAAAGTCAAAAAACCTTTGCAGAAGAATGTAACGAATGCTTGCTCTCTGATGTAAAATAAGGATCTTATTCAGTAACTACCTGCCAAATTCAGCCGCCCATCAGAGTTAAGAGTGCCTTCCAGGGTGATTTTGAAAGTAAGTTATTGATTTGTATCCAGAGTCCAAATAGGGACTCTTAGAGCTGGAACAAACCTTAGAGATCATGTAGTCCAACCTCTCATTTTATAATTGAGGAAACAGAGGTCTAGAGAGGTTAAGGAACTGCTACCTGATCACATAATTAAGTTTGTTTAGTTACTGTGCTTTGCTGAGATCTGGAAAACACCACATGCATATTTTTGCTTTTCAAGTTCCTGACATTTTCAGTTGTGTACACTCACTGTATTTTTAAATACTGATAAGCATGTGAATGCAAACCTCATTAGTCAAATCTGGCAGTGTGGGCAGTCTTCAGTGAAATCTATTACATTGCCTTGCTTGATACCTTTTTGTTCAACTCTTTTTGATGTGTGGTGTTTAGACAAAAGGTAACAAAATATTCAATGCAGTAAAAATCTTCCTTTCTGTCACATTCACATAACTTCAAAAATATCTCTAAACTCATCATTTGTTATTACAAAAAAAAAAAAAATTGCTTCTCAACTGAGACCAAGGTGAAAAAACTCTGTCCCAGGGGAGTTTTAGAGAGCTATAACCATGCAAAAGCAGGTAGTTACAGAAAATATTATGCAAACTTAACTATAGCATTGTAATGGAAACTGCATAAATAATATCTGGATGGCTAGGTAAGAAAGATAAAACCATTGAAATACATACTTTTTACTCTACAGTTTTATAGTACATTTACGATGCACCACAATTTGAACAGAAAGTTGAGAAACTCTGAACCTGTTTTAGGCAAAGTGATTTATCACCTGAGGCACTGGGCTGGCGCAGGAATCCTGACCATCATTCCTTGTTCTTCCTCTGAGTTACATTATGGCCCTGGTCTCTGTGCCTCGATTTTCCCACTGTGCATCTCTCTGCAGTCAGGTGGATTATGGATTATCATTGTAAAGTGACATTTACTAAGCTGCAGGGAACAAACACTTACTATTCAGAGCCTCCTAAAGTCATGGCAGGTTAACTTCTGCCTCCTCTGAGGTTTTGCTTAGAGTCATCTCTGACTATACTTCTTTGCTAATAGTTAAGAAGTGAATGTGAAGTTTATTCTGAATTTGGGAGATGAACACTTTTGAAAATATATACATGCGGGGCACGGTGGTATGCGCCCGTAGTCTCAGCTACTCAGGAAGCTGAGGCAGGAGGGTCACTTGAGCCCAGGAATTTGAGGCCAACCTGGGCAACAGAGTGAGACCCTCATCTCAAAATAAGTAAATACATTAATGAAAATAAGAATATACATATTGTTAAGCTCTGGACCAAGTAGCAGTTGTTGAGCTACTTGCCTCAAGACCAAGTTTCAGTTGTATTGTTACGTACATTAAGGATAGCATTGTCTATTTGCTTGACCAGCCATGCAGGAATGATATTGGATCATGTAATGGGCTGAGTTGTGTCCTCTCAGATTCATTTGCTGAAGTCCTACTCCCCAGTTTCTCAAAATGTGACAGTATTTGGAGATGGGCATTTTAAGTTAAAATGAGGGTAGACCCTAACCGAAGATGACTACTATCTATATAAGAAGAGGAAATTTGGACCACAGGAAGACACCAGGAATGAGTGCTCACAGAGGGAAGACTGTGCAAGGACACAGTGAGAAAGTGGCTACCTGTAAGCCAAGAAGAGAGGCACAGGAGAAACCAACCCTGCAGACACCTTGATCTTGGACTTCCAGCCTCCAGTACTGTAAGAAAATTAATGTATATCGTTTGAGCCACCCAGTCTGTGGTATTTTGTTGTGGCAGCCCTAGAAAACTAATACAGATCACTTCGAATATTTTACCTTTTGTAACCAGCTATAACTGATTTTATTTTATTTTTTGAGATGCAGTCTCGCTCTGTCATCGAGGCTGGAGTGCAGTGGCACTATCTCGGCTCATTGCAAGCTCCGCCTCCCGGGTTCATACCACTCTCCTGCCTCAGCCTCCTGAGTAGCTCTGACTACAGATGCCCGCTATCACGCCTGGCTAATTTTTTTATACTTTTAGTAGAGACAGGGTTTCACCGTGTTAGCCAGGATGGTCTCGATCTCCTGACTTCATGATCCACCCGCCTCGGCCTCCCAAAGTGCTGGGATTATAGGCATGAGCCACCATGCCCAGCTCTATAACTGATTTTTATCATTACAAAATCAGAAGTTAGCCTCAGAAGTGACCATTTTTCCTCCAGTGTCTCCTGAAACCTTCTGTATAAAGTCAAGACTTCTTACCGTGGCACACAAGGTCTATACAGCTCTTTCTTCTGCAGGCTTGTTTCTCCACACTTCCACCCTACACCCTGGCTCAAGCCAGACGCAACCACAGTCAGGCGCTGCATAACGACATTTCCGTCAATGACAGGCCACATATATGATGGCGGTTCCACAAGATTATAACTCCACATTTTTCATATTTTTACTGTACCTTTTCTGTGTTTAGATATGTTTAGATACACAACAAATTACCATTGTGTTACAGCTGCCTACAGTATTCAGTACAGTAACATACTGTACAGGTTTGTAGCCTAGCAGCAATAGACCCCAAGTGTGTAGTAGGATATTAGGTTTGTGTGAATACACTCTGTGATGTTCACACAATGACAAAATCACTTAACACATTTCTTAGAATGAATCTTTGTCATTTAGCAAGTTTTCACTTAAAACCATGCTTCCTTCTCCTCTGGCCCAAGGTGGTGCTCTCTCTGCTTGGGCTGTCTTCACCTCACTATGAATGCTTAAGTTCTTGGGTTGTGTATCAGCCCCAGCAGGAAGCCTTACTTCATCTGGACTGAGTGGCATGTGGCCCTTTGTGCTCCCACAGCGTGGTCGCCTATGCCTACTGCAGACGACACTGTCTTTGCCCATCTGCATTTCTTTCCTCTCCATATTGAAGGAAAGAGATTGGCTTTTGTTCAGTAGTGTGTCCCTATTGGCTGATACAGAACCCAGCACCCAGTGGATGTCAGTTAGTTAAATCTAAGCATGAGCAAATTTGTGCAAAATATTCCTTTAAAATATCTATTGAGAGCCAAACCCACCTAAGACACTGAGAGGACAGAGACATGTTCAAACCAAATTATTAGTTTCATTAGTTTGCTAGGGTTGCCAGTACCACACACTGGATGGCTTCAACAAGAGCAGTTTATTCCCTCATAAGGAGGCTAGAAGTCCAAAGTCAAGGTGATGGGAGGGTTTCTTCTGAGGCCTTGCAATGGTCTGAATGTTTGTCCTCCAGAATTCATGTGTTGAAACATAATCTCTGCTGTGGTAGTAAGAGGGTGGGGCCTTTGGGGAAGTGATGAAGTTATGATGACATCATCTCCACGAATGTACTATTGCCTCCCAAAGGGCTGGAAGGAACTAGCTTAGGCCTTTCCCTTTGCTTTTCTGTGTTTTGCCACAGTGTTCCGTTTTGCCTTTCTGTCCCTTCTGCCATGTGAGGATACCTAGATGGTGCCGTCTAATGAGCAGTGGATGTTCACCAACACTGACATTGCGAGTGCCTTGATCTTGGACTTTCCAACGTCCGGAGCTGTGAACAAGTAAATTTCTGTATAAATTGCCCAGTCTCAGCTATTTTGTTATAGCAGCACAGACAGACTAAGATGGGCATCTCCCCTTGGCTGGTAGATGGTCATCTTCTTATAAGAACACCAATCATATCGGATTGGCACCCACTCTAATGACCTCATTTTACCTTAACCTCTGTGAAGACTCTGTCTCTAAATATAGTCACATTCTGAGATACTGGGCGTTAGAACTTCAACGTACGAAGTGGACACAGAATTCAGTCTCTGATTATCAGTCATGAGCACTGGCTTCACTGGTATTTACCACCTTTGTGTATCCCTAGACTGGACGTAGACTGCTACATTGCTGCACTTCTCCGGAAGGTTATTAGCCATAAAGATTCTGTAATAAGGTACATTTTTGTCAAGAAAGGGGCGTTTTGGAGTTTGTTGTTTTCAGACGTTGGAGTAGGCTATTATATTGGGAATTCTGCAGCCCCAAGAATAAAGTCCTGGAGGACTAACATCATGAAATTACTGCAGAATTCATTGCTGAGGCTGGACACCATGGTTTAAATCTCTAATCTCAGCACTTTGGGAAGCTTAGGTGGGAGGATCCCTTGAGCCGAGGCCTGGGTGACAGAGCAAAACCCGGTCTCTAAAAACAAAAATGTTTTAAAGAATTCAGTGTGAACATTACTGTCTTCACTGGAAATTCCTATTCTGAAATGGCCAGTACTTGGTTGACCCAGGAAATTCAGTGGTCACGTGTCCAGTTCCTACCCAGGAGATGAAAACATTGGATCGGAAGGTTTTCTTTCTGTCTTCACTGCTCACTGGACTTTCAGGACTGGAAGAGGTCTGTGGATCACGATGAAGTCTTGCTGTCTTTTAGCTTCAGATTGGACACAGAGGTTTTAGGCTGCCACGTCTTAAAGGGGCACTAAAGGGTCCACCTGGGCTCAGCCTTGGTCACTGCCTGTACGCAATTGAAATCGCTGCCCACAGAAGTCAGTGAGGTTGTAGGGAAGAGGCTGTGTAAATGACTCTGACTGTTGCTATAACAACAGTACCTTGGTCTAATTTCTTTTGAAAAATGAATTTCAGCTGGTGGGATGAAGCCGAGCAGCTTCACCCTACAGATGAAAGCTCTGCCGCCAGGCGCCAGAGCTCTGCTGTGCGGACTGAATGTGTGGCGTGTACCTCCGCCTGGCTGAACATTTTCAGAACGGGTCAAATGACTCCCATGTTTGCCTGTATGTGAGAACGTGCCTGTCTGTCTGTGGGTATCTTCACCCACGGGGGATTCATCCTGGAGAGAAAAATTCTCTCCTTCTGCCTTGGCTTCTGTTTATTAACAAAGTTACTCAAAAGACATGCAAATAATGACAGCTCCGTAATTGGTCAAAGAAGGCAAGTCCCTAAGCCCCTTCAGGTTTGGAGTAAAAATCTGTGGTGAAATGGAGAATGGTGGCCTGGGAGTCAGATGCTGTCTAGAAACAAGAATTATGTCCTGTTTGCACGCTTACTGAGACGTGTGTGTGTGTGTTTCCAGGGGAAGGAGAGAGGGAGAGAATGAGAGAAACTGGAAATTCTCTTCCAGGAGGTAGCTCTTAGCTACCTGGTAGTACTGCTTTATGCAAACTGCAACTCACAAGAAAGGAAGAGCAATGTCTGGCCTCTTTGAGGGAAACAGGAGGCTTTTTATAGAGTAAGAGATCTTATTTCAATACTTTTGTTTTCCAAAGGGAGATAAACATGTGCTGGGATTTTACTCAAAAGCAGTGTCAAGTCTGGGCACCCTGGCTGTTTGCATCCTGCTAAGCTGGTGCACCACTTCAGTGCTGTTGAGGAAAACAGTCTTCTGGAAGGGCTGAAAACAAAAATGAGAATTTCTTATTGACAAGAAAGGACATTTTAAGTAAACAATGAAATAAAAAGATGGTTGAATCTTTCCCAAGGGAGAGAAAGTACTCAGCCTCCCTGACATATTGCTCCTTCCCGCCTCCCTCCTCCCAGAAAATAAACAAATCGAAACCTCACGCTTAGTTCTAACATGCCTATTCTTTGGTCTGTGTTGTTGGTGTAAGTCTCCAGCTGTGAATGATGCAGATAAGATCTGATCTTTTCATTTGCTGTCCTCCTCCCTCATGGGGAGGAAAGCCTTCCCTTCTTCCTCACCAGCCTCCTTTACCAGCATTTCTTTACAGCTCTAAATAAAATCCCATTAGGAATTTCAGATTGTAAGGTAAGGTCATGTATACAAGCATGTTTGAATAGAAAATGTATTAATGACTTCTAGTAGGAGATTATCAGGAGATATTCCTAAGGATATTGCTTCTTGTCCTTAAAAATAAATGTAATGTAATATGTGTGTGTATTTATGTATATGAAACAACAGAGCAGTACAGGGTTCAGATTGTGGAATGCTGACGGCAACTACCAGTCTCAGTGGAGCTTTCCCTACAGAAAGCTACTGAGTGAAGGAAGCTACCACTGGGATGCGCGCATTTGCTCTCTTCTGAAGTTTTCAGGGCCGCAGCCATTATCACTTCTCAAACACATGCTAAATTTGCAGAGTGACATCTTTCCTTGTAGAGGAAGCACAAGGCTTTTCTGTGAATCAGCCAGATCTGACTCAAAGACACGAACACACCCGCTTTAGAGCATCGTGACACAGGTGTCTAAAACACTTTCCCAGAATTTCTAAGCAGGTTTGCTGCAGTTTGATTGAGACAGAAGTCATCAGATGCGAAATAGCAGATTAGGTGAGAGCATACATTTGAGAGGCAGGCACCACTGAGTAGGGCTGTGCTATGTGCCCTAGGACAAACTACTTGTCCTCTCTGAACCCATTCCTGTCAATTAGGTTATTGTGAGGATTAATCAAGGTAAGATATGTAAAGCACTTAGCTCAATGCCTGGCTGGTTAGCTCTCAATTAGAATATTGTATGACAATAATATATTGAAACATTTAGTAAGCAGTGAGTCAACTTCTCTGATAAAAACTTAGAAGTTTAGAGCATTCTACTGAAAACTATGTTAGATTTGAAAATCATATGGCCTCAGCATTTGCAAATATAACAGTCTTGCTTTTAATGAGTAGTTGATAATTTTGTTAACACCAGTTTAAACTGCATGTATAGAGTTTGTGAAAAACTTTGTAACTTCAGATACAAAGACTATACAGGATTCATGTGACTTGTGATGAAAATATAATTTATTCATTCCATTGGGAGAAAGCCAGGAGCCTGTACAAACATTTATGTATTTGGAAATTTGGAGATTTGAGGGGATCTTGGAACTTAGAGTTTCTAAATGTGGAGGACTTCATCAGCCACTGCTCCTGATGTTTTATGATCCATTCCCAAGATATTGTTGTGCATTCAGTTGGTACTTATTATATGTTTAAGCCTAATTAAAGGATAAAAACATACCTAAAAATTCAGCCACACCCCCAAAAAAGATTTAAAATGTTTTTAAAGAGTAAGTAAATCAGGATATTGCTTTAGCACTTACAGCTGGAATTGGATGGGCATTCATGTTCCAAACATTGAAAAGAGGCACCATCAGCCTTATGTACTTTCAAGACTTTTTGGGAATAGAGTTTTAAATGTGACCCATAGTAGAAAGAAAAAAGATCATGGTCATTTCTAAAAATAACCTCAAAGTACCTCAAAATGTTTTGAGTGGTTCTGTCCCCCTGGGCTGGGGGGTCCGCGGTGCCCCCGTAGTCCCTTGGGGCTCTGCAGCTGTTATTTCACATGCCCACTAAGAGGGTGAGGCCCCTTTAAAGAGGATCCTTTTCTTCCTGGAGGATTTCAGAATGGAGATTTTTAACTGCTTAGGCTGACATCCCCTCCAGAGATCCAGCATTTCCCACTGACCAGGTGCAGGGAAGCTGCATCATCTGGGATGGTCGAAAGCAGAGGTTTCAAACACTTGGCTCTTATGACAATATTATATGTGATATGTACAGATTATATACATAATTTTAAAACTCATATTCAAATTCATTTACTCATAGAGAATAAAGTTGTTTTCTCTCTAAGTGATGTTAGGAGTCTATAAGGTTGCCAAGGGAGGCTTCGGGAGTTGTAATAAGATTTTTCTTTTTCTTTTCCTGTTAGTCTGCGCTGCACACAGATCTCTCTAAAACAAATGTATCCAACTTTTTTCAACGTATGTTTGGCATGTGGTCACTTTCTGGCATGGGCTTCGCTCTGGGGAGTGAGCTGAGCCTTCAGCACCTGGCGCAGAGCCCAGCACACAGACACAGAGCACTCCTCAGTTCCCTGAATGAAAGTGAAAGGAAGTATACAGTGTGGAGGGGGAAATGGTCAGGGATATTACTGTATTCAGAGAAACCTAAAATGTTTTTAAAATATACATTTTTATGAAAAATATTCTAGAAATCCAGCAAGCTTCTGTAGAATTCAGAATCCTCTGAGGTTTCAAAAAGCCCCAACTAGAGCACTGTTTCTTGGTTCTGTTTATGAGAGCCCCCATCGTATCACCAGTCAACTCAGGAACATTTTGTAGTGACATTGGGTTTGTACGTGTATGCATACTTAAAAAAATCACCACCATCAACCTCACAGTGTCAGAATCCAACAGAATTATCAATCTAGATCAAAATTTCTAAAAGCTGGGGAATCCTCAACCAGCAGCCCCAGAAGAATCAGGTTTTTATTCAGTTTCTTTAGATACCTGTGCCCCCACCTTGTGTCCCAATCTGGGGCTACTTAATTAGAAACTATGAAGGTGGGACCAAGAAATCTAAATTTTTAACAGCTTCTCAGGTCACTAGTTACATTAAAGTTGGAAAATTACTAAAGAAAAGCAAACCTCGAAATAACTCTCGAGATCCTTTCTAAGGGCACTTAAATCTAGAAGACAGTTCTGGAAATGTTTTGCGCGCTCTTCGTATTCTACTAATTAAAATATCTAACACATGAGTATTCTGGGTCATTCATTAAATAAGCAAGTCAAATTCATCCATGTGTTCATAGGCTTATTACCTGCTGGTAGAATGGAAAGAGAATAAGCATGTGATAATTGATTCCAGTGAATCATCTTCTAGTTTGACCAGAACAGATCAAAATGACCAAAATGTTCTCTTTGAGCCTCTAAATTAGTTATAGCATCTGCAAGCTAAGACTCTCTCTTATCTTCAAGCCTTGGGAAAGAGTTGTATCTCTACCAGCTAGTGAAGAAAGCTCACTCACACTTTTGGTTGAAGAGGGTTAAGCTATAGTGGGTGAGAACCACTTGAAGCCTTTGTATGGAAATTTAAAATTCAAGCCTGAAAATAAGCAGCGTTTGGGGTTTACATACCTGTGAAAACATGTGCCATGGTAATGTCGCTTAAAGTCTCTGGATTTCAGCTTCAGTTTTCTTTTCCACAAATCACTTCATATGTTCTGTAGTGGTTCTCATCAGGGATTCCCTGGACCCTTAGAGTCCTCAAAAATATTAAGAAGGAGATGGTCCATTTTCAGTATTTTAAACTAACCAAAAGAAATTGTACGTTTATTCTGAGAACACTATGCAGTCCAATGTTTTCAAGAGCCTGCTTTGGGGATCAATTACACCAACTCATTGTGGTTATTTGAGAGCTCTTTTTAGCATTCATTCATTCATCCATGAAGGAAAATAGTTATACTGTGATATGAATTAGAATGTCATGGAGGGTCTCTTAACCAACATCAGGAGTTGTAGGAAATGGCTGTCAAGAGAGACTACAGAGTAGGTAATGTCTCAACTGAATTGTAAAGGACACATAGAATTGGTCAGGTGAAAAAGCTGGATACGTGTAAAATATGCAGAGGCTCAGAAAGAGAGAAAACAATTGTGGTATGTCCTGGGCACTGCAAATAATTAAGTATAGCTGAGAGTTTGGAGTTGAGTGGGGTTGCGGAGTAAGTGGGGGAAGATTAGAGGTAATGGCTAAGCCTGGAGAGTTTAGCTGGGATGAGGATTCAGTTGAAGGGCCTGTGTGCCAGACCTGAATGATGCTGAAGACGGTGGACAGCTTTAGAAAAGCTTAAAGTGAAGGACGGGCATGATCATATTCACAATGTATAGAGAAAACCACAGCCACGATGCAGAGAATGGGTTGGAGGTGGTGAGACTGACGCTGGTCAGGAGCTGCTACAGAAATTCATGAGAGAAATGAGACTCTGAACGAGGTAGTGGCATTGGTGGTGGAAGATGAGACTAAAATTCATAGAATGGATAGTTCTTGAGGTTTAATTGGGTATGGGTGGCGGGGAAAGGCAGGAACAAAGGAAGATCCCTGAAAGCACAGTCTGAGAAAGCATATCACAGGTGGCATCAGAAACCCATGCCTTTGATGGGGGCATGACTGTGTTTCGTCCAGTCCTGGATGAGGGTGCAGTATGCCTTATGGAGGAGTCAGACCTGAGTTTGAATTTGAATCTGGGTTTAGCCATCTTCTGCCCAGCCCCCTGCGTTCTGTAATTTCAGACACACTACTTAACCCACGATGCCTCTGCAAGATGGTTGTAATAAACCTATCTTTTAGAATCACTGGGAGCAGAGAGAAGGAATATGGTGGTTTACCGGAGTTGGACATTGGACATTGAATGTCTTCCACCTTAGAGTCTTCATTATTAATAGTAGCATCACTATCTTTATTCCCAAGCTCTGTGATCCTGCCCAACTTCATGCAAAATCAGGGACAGGACAGTAAGAGTTTCTTTGACTTGCCAGCACCGCTAAAAAGTCTAAAAGCCAGCACCTCTAAAAAGAATAAAAGACCTCTTTGTCATGGACACTCTGGCCCATGGAACACCTCAAGAATCTGCTAGTATTGGGGGCCCCTATGTCAGCAGAGGCCTGGTAATCTTAGCCGTGCTCCTCCTTGCTGTGGGTGTCATGCACCCTCGCCCACCACACCCCCTCCAAAACACTGCCCCTTTCCCTATAGAACCATCTGGCCAGCACATGGCCTGCCCCACATGTTTGTGGTGAGGATAAAATGTGATCCTGTGTGAAAGTTCTTTGTAATTCCAAAGGCACAGCTATTCTTATTACTACTGGTTTGGACATAATGCACAACCCTCCCACTCCCCATTCTGTCTCTCTCTGCCTCTCAGTTTCACTGTCTGTCTTTTTCTCTCTCTCTCTCTCTCTCTCTCTCACTCTCTCTCTCACACACACACACACACACACCAGTTTCACAGAAACACAAGCCATCAGGCCGCACTGTAAATGAGGGACTTGCACTGGAGCCATTATGGAAGAGGAATTGTTTCCTTCCGAGTAATTGACACATGATAGCAGCCCATATTGTCGTAGGCATTGGATGAACAGCATACTTCAGCTCCTGGCACCACAGCTTCACCTAATGGGAGAAAACATTTATGTGTAATAATAGTAATACAAGAGCAAGGAGGCTGATGCTCAGGAAAGAGTTTCTGTGATTCTTCCTCGAGGGTACAGTCATACTAAGAGGCTTCGGGCTTTGCGAGGCAGAAGGGCCAGGGACTTCCTAAGATAAGGCTATGTGGGATGAGACACTGCCCTGAGTCCTGAGGAGAGGAGGCTCACAGGGACATTTCTCTGTGCACAGCCAGGCATTCCCATGTTCTCTGAGCAGGGAGCTTGTGAATCAGCCTTCTCAGCCACATAGCTGGTTCTGTGTCTCCCTCTCCGCCTCCCTCTGTCTCCCATGAGAAACATAAAGAGAATTAGACTCCCAGACCACCTTTCCATATAGCAAAGGATGATGAGGCAGATAGAAGGGATGCTAAGATTGCTCTGCTATTTTGGACTTAACAAAACATAAAAATCACAGCGCAGCATCTTCAATAATGTCTATCTTATATTCCAAACTGCAGATACATGAAATATATAAATCAAGATTTGGGTTAAAGGGGCTTGCGGTGGAGAACTTTAGGCCCTGGAGGAAAGGGAACACTTGGAGGCTCCAATCAGGTGGCATGTTGAAAATGATTCGAACCTCAGCGATCTAGCCTCTGCTCTTCTACAATCTAGGACATGAATGCATTAGCACTTGGACTTGACTTGAATTGCAAATTTAATTTTTGTTGTTCATATTTAAAAAGCTACACCAGATGCTTGGAAAACATTAGGGTTTTGCTGGCTAGAGAACAGAAATATTCTACCTATTTGTGTTTTGAAGATCCAGTAAGCATTCCTTCTCAGCTGCAGTTGTAACTATTTGTATCACTGAATTTTGAAAATGGTAAAGCTAAGCCTTCGTAGGTATTTACTGGTATCAGGTGTGAGGCTAAATGCTTTCTACATTATTTCATTTAACCTCAGACTCACGGTAACTCTATGAGCTAGTTATTACTGACCCACTTTGCAGATAAGGAAACCAAGGCTCAGGAGAGTTTAAGTAAGTTTTCCAGGATTCATTTATTCAACATGTATTTACTGTCTACTCTGAGCTACTGGCAACCCAGTAGTAAACAAAATGGAAGAACCCCTGCCTTCATGTAACTTATATTCTAATGGAAGGTATCATAGCTAACATTTCTTAAGACCCAGACAATATTGATATGTATTAGCTCTTAGGTAGGTGATGTTGGATTTGAACTCAACATTCTAACTCCAGAGCCAGTGCTCCTCTTTCTCTAATTCTCACTGTACTGCCTCACCCAGCAGCCCACTCAGCCATAGGAGGTGAAACTTGGGGTCCCAGCTAGACCTGCCTGGCTCTATGGTCTTGGCCACCACCGTTTTATAGAGAAACAAATGGACCAGCTTTGTTTACTTCTCTGTCCTGCTCCATTCATTACATGATCTGGAACAGTCATGGACTTAGACTTTCTAAAATCGAGTCAGTTCATTGTTAAGACAAATGCTTATGTTTTGAAGGTTAACATCACTCCAGGAGGTGTCAAAAGCCCTAACTCTCGTTTCCTTTATGTCCTGAAGCTGTGGTATTTGACCATGCCGCTATGTTTGGAGCTATGTTCAAGTATCTTCCATACTTCTCATCAAAACCATGGTTTCTTGCTTTGTCCAATAAATAAGATCATTTTCTAGCAGTTTCTGTGTAATACAATGAGTTGAGCCAGTATTTTTTTTTTTTTTCCATCAAATTCCAATGTGTTCCTGTTAGGGCCTTGTGTTCAGCAGTTTGAGGGCCTCTACCAAATGACTATGGGCTGTGTCTGATATTGTAAAAATATAAGATTTAGGAATAAGGGTTAGACTGGATTTTTACTCAAGGACCCTTTCTACTCTGTTTACTTTTATTTCTTTTTTTTTTTTTTGAGACAGAGTCTCACTCTGCCACCAGGCTGGAGTGCAGTGGCACAATCTCAGCTCACTGCAGCCTCTACCTCCCAGGTTCAAGTGATTCTCCTGCCTCGGCCTCCCGAGTAGCTGGGACTACAGGCATGTGCCACCACCCCAGCAAAATTTTGTATTTTTAGTAGAGATGGGGTTTCACCATGTTGGCCAGGATGGTCTCAATCTCTGACCTCGTGATCTGCCCACCTCGGCCTCCCAAAGTGCTGCGATTACAGGCGTGAGCCACTGCACCCGGCCATACTTTTCAAATATAATCATCTACTTAGGAGAAAGCACCTAGCAGTAAAATGACACTTCTTGAACTTTACCACATCTCCACATTGGTTTTATTATCCATGGTGCTCCTCTAGAGGCCCGGTAGTTTCACATGTGAGTGTTCAGGTGTCAGGGGCAGAGGGAATCCTACTCCTCTCTTGCACTGGTTCTGTAATACACAGCACCTTGCCAAGAATAAGAGAGTACCCGAGTGGAAAGACCACTGAGCCTTCTCGTTCCTACGCTGTCATTCTGCCTTCTGCCTGCAACTATGTAAAGTTACTGAAACCCCTTCTAACCCAGCCCAGTCACCCCTCTGTCACTCAGCAAGCATCTCCCCAGTAGCTACTCTATGCCAAGCTCTTTTACCATGCCCACATGCACTGGCCCTTTCTGGCAGAAAGGAAAGCAGCAGACAGATGAGTTAGGTTTGTAATTGATAAGTCCAGAGTTAGCAAGACTTTTCTTAACTGGACTTTTAAAATGAGTCCAGTTAAGTGGATATAACACTCTTTAGGGTAAGAGATCTATCACTTCCAAAACCAGGAATGTAGAGGCTGGAATCAGGCATTCCTTATGGTCAATGGGGCTGCCTCCTGCTCGGATTTAAACTCTTCTCGTAGCCCCTGCGAATTAGGCAATAGAATGATTCATTCCGTTTGCAATTGTTTGTTAACCATTGCTATGAACACGAGGACTGGGTGCAGCCCTGTGGATACACAGTAAGCACATCAGCCACGGTTGCTACCTTCTTGGAGCTCACCAAACAGACACTTAAGCAGCTGCCCCAAAGCATGATAAAAGCTATGGTAGTAAAGTACAGACTGCTTGAAAAGACCCATTTCAGGACATCCAACCTAGTATAGTTGGTCAAGGAAGGCACCTGACATAGCTGGGTTGGGGTAGGGTATAAGAGAAGACTTCCTAGAGTAAGTGAAATCTAAGATCTGACCTGAAAAATAAGCAGCTATTACCCAGGGGAAGAGGAGAGGGAGCGGGAGGATGTTCCAAGAAAACAAAACAACATGGACAATGCCCTAGAGGCGGAAGGAAGCTTAGCACCTTAAAGGTGATAGAATTCTAGGCTCTGAAGAGAAACCAGAATATCAGCATCTTTAAGGAACTAAAAGAGTTTCAAGAGAGTTTATGGAAAACGTAGGATAAGGGAGAAGAGGGGAGGAGATGCTGAAGAGAGAGGCAAAAGAGTGAGCCTGGAAAGATGAGCAGGAGCCAGGTGGTTTTGGCAAGAGTCAGTTTGGACTTTAACCTAAAGACGGTGGAAGTCGTTGCAGAGTTATACACGAGAAAGGAAGTTTTTTTTTGTTTGTTTGTTTGTTTTTTTTTGGAAAATGTGGCATTATAAGGAGTAGATTAAGGGAACACAAAACAGTAAAAAAAATAGACAAAAGAGCAAATGAATGGAGGCAAAGCATAAAAGACCAGTTAGAAGATGGCGGCAACAATCTAGTAAGAGATAATGGTATCCTGGCCAAGGATAGTAA
Source organism: Theropithecus gelada (assembly GCF_003255815.1). Taxonomy (NCBI): domain Eukaryota; kingdom Metazoa; phylum Chordata; class Mammalia; order Primates; family Cercopithecidae; genus Theropithecus; species Theropithecus gelada. Next base: position 137,188,371 of record NC_037672.1, on the reverse strand, counting down.
CAGTAACGGAGGAAGGAGATGAGGGGGCACATTAGAGTTATATTTTGGAGGTGGAATCCATAGGACTTGGTGATTGTTGATGTGGGAGGTTTCAAGAAAAATGCTCAAGTGTCTGACTTGGATAAATGGATAGATACTGAGATAGGGAACACTGATGAGGATCTTGTTTGGGTAACAAAGGATAATAAGCTCAGTGTTGAGACCTGTTGAGTTTTAGATGTCCATGAAATATCCAGTAGGAGAACATTGGATTTAGCGGAGCTGAGCACTAAATCCAGTGAGCCTGCTTCAGCTGTCTTCTCTAGGCTGACGACCCCAAAACAATGTACCCAGTCCAGCTATGTGAGCCTGGGAAGATAAGCATTTTTCGGGGCTGTCAGCCTAGAGAAGATATTTGAAGCTGTTGTAATCGATGAAGTTGTCTAAGCAAGAACGCAGAGTGAGCAGCAGGAGAAAGAAAGCTTAAGACAAAACACTGAAGAATCCCATCCTTTAGGAGAAAGAAAGACTACATAAGAGATTGAGAAAGAGCTGGTGGAGAAAGGAGGAAATTGAGAAGAGTATGATGTTGTGGAAATCGATGGAAACATGCTTTTAGAAAAGAGTGAGCCACTGTATCAAAAGGTGTTGAAAGGTGAGGTCACATAAGAACTTAAAGGAAGTTTGGGATTGCATTAAACATTAATTTTCAATTCTATGCTATTTAGTACATGTGTTAAATTCCATATTCTTAGGAGTTTTTATTTTAGCATTTTTTAAAATGTTGATTTAATTCCTTGATGTTTTCATTTAAGTTGTGGCAAGAATTTAGGATAGGTATTAACGTATTTTTCAAGTATGTTACATTTTGGTCCAAGTCTCATGTCTAGCATTCATGGTGGCTCACACCTGTAATCCCAGCACTTAGGAAGGCTGAGGCAGGCTGATCACTTGAGGCCAGGAGTACCAGACCAGCCTGGCCAACAGGGTGAAACCCCATCTCTACAAAAAATACAAAAATTAGCCAGGCATGGTGGCCTGTGCCTGTAATCCTAGCTACTGTGGAGGCTCAGGCAAGAGAATCATTTGAACCTGGGAGGTGAAGGTCTCAGTGAACCAAGATAGCACCTCTGCACTCCAGCCTGGGCAACACAGCAAGACTCCGTCTCAAAAACAAAAAAGGAAAGAAAAGAATAACAGATTGTTCTTCCTTGCTGAGAGGAGTATTGCCCTTATTAACTATCTCTTTGCTTTTGTTTCCCACCCTTCAATCTTTTGTTTGTTTTCTATCTCTTAGCCCTGTGAGCTCTGCTTTTAGATAAAACCTTTTCCCATACAATTTGAATTGCAGTGTTGCCTGATTTTGAAATTATAAGTATGACTTATTTCCTTTGTGTCGTAAACCACTTAAAAGTTAGTTCATAGCAATGCACATCACAATCCTTAAAGAGTAAAATATGACTTTTAGTCATCCTCTTTCCTGTTTCTTTTCCAGCTACAAGAGACTGTGAAAAGGAAGTTGGAAGGAGCTCGATCACCACTTAATGGAGACCAGCAGAATGGTGCTTGTGATGGGAATTTTTCTCCAACTAGCAAACGAATTCGAAAGGACATTTCTGCGGGGATGGAAGCCATCAACAATTTGCCCAATAACATGCCACTGCCTTCAGCTTCTCCTCTTCACCAACTTGACCTGAAGCCTTCTTTGCCCTTGCAGAACAGTGGAACTCATACTCCTGGGCTTCTAGAAGATCTAAGTAAGAATGGTAGGCTCCCTGAGATTAAACTTCCTGTCAACGGTTGCAGTGACCTGGAGGATAGCTTCACCATCTTGCAGAGCAAAGACCTCAAACAAGAACCTCTCGATGACCCTACTTGCATAGACACATCAGAAACATCTCTTTCAAATCAGAACAAGCTGTTCTCAGACATTAATCTGAATGATCAGGAGTGGCAAGAATTAATAGATGAATTAGCCAACACGGTTCCTGAGGATGACATACAGGACCTGTTCAACGAAGATTTTGAAGAGAAGAAGGAGCCAGAATTCTCCCAGCCAGCAACCGAGACCCCTCTCTCCCAGGAGAGTGCGAGCGTGAAGAGCGACCCCTCTCACTCTCCCTTCGCACATGTCTCCATGGGATCTCCCCAGGCGAGGCCTTCTTCTTCTGGTCCTCCCTTTTCTACTGTCTCCACGGCCACTAGTTTACCTTCTGTTGCCAGCGCTCCTGCAGCTCCAAACCCTGCAAGCTCACCAGCAAACTGTGCTGTCCAGTCCCCTCAAACTCCAAACCAAGCCCACACTCCAGGCCAAGCTCCACCTCGGCCTGGAAATGGTTATCTCCTAAATCCAGCAGCAGTGACAGTGGCCGGTTCAGCATCAGGGCCTGTGGCTGTGCCCAGCTCTGACATGTCTCCAGCAGAACAGCTCAAACAGATGGCTGCACAGCAGCAACAAAGGGCCAAACTCATGCAACAGAAGCAGCAACAGCAGCAACAGCAGCAGCAGCAGCAGCAGCAACAGCAGCAGCAGCAGCAGCAACACTCAAATCAGACTTCAAATTGGTCTCCCTTAGGACCTCCCTCTAGTCCATATGGAGCAGCTTTTACTGCAGAAAAACCAAATAGCCCAATGATGTACCCCCAAGCCTTTAACAACCAAAACCCTATAGTGCCTCCAATGGCAAACAACCTGCAGAAGACAACAATGAATAACTACCTCCCTCAGAATCACATGAATATGATCAATCAGCAGCCAAATAACTTGGGTACAAACTCCTTAAGCAAACAGCACAATATTCTTACTTACGGCAACACTAAACCCCTGACCCATTTCAATGCAGACCTGAGTCAGAGGATGACACCACCAATGGCCAACCCCAACAAAAACCCCTTGATGCCATACATCCAGCAACAGCAACAGCAGCAGCAACAGCAACAGCAGCAGCAGCAGCAGCAGCAGCCACCACCTCCACAGCTCCAGGCCCCCAGGGCACACCTGAGCGAAGACCAGAAACGCATGCTTCTCATGAAGCAGAAAGGAGTGATGAATCAGCCCATGGCTTATGCTGCACTTCCATCCCACGGTCAGGTAAGTGTGAAAGTGAGACACTTCAAGTGGTGCATTTCAGACTGTCAATGTGTGATGCTCTACGAGCTTCTACTGTAGTTGGGTCTAATTGCCTGCAGAAAGCCTCTCTATACATCCTCAGATAGTGGCCAATTTTGGAGGGTTCTTTTTCAGTTTCTCCTAAGAGATGGAAAAGGGTGGCACGATAAACTTTCTTATATTTCAATGTCTAGGAATCAAACTTCTTTTATTCCCAACTGCAGATAAGAATTACATAAAATTCTCACTCTGAGGGAGGGAGGCTGCAGAGGTCACTCCACCAAACATGGCACTACCTCTGTAGCTTCTCTCCCAGCTCGCATGATCCTAGGCTCTGGGTGGTGGGAAGCGGGGGACATTCAGGGCTATCTACAACCGTTTTATAAGGCCCTGAGCAGCCTTCAGCTGTCTTACTGAATTATGAATAATGGGAAATTTGGCTTGTTGATGTTCAAATATAGGAGAGCTTTCTGGATTTTCAAAGTGAAGTGGAGAGTAGATTTTTGTAGGACCTCATAATGTTTAAACACTTGCTGCTAGACCAGCAACAGTTGGAAGCTGGTTTGATCTTCTTACTTGGGAGTGCAATGAAACCTCTCTGATTCATTCAGCTCTATTTCCGGAAAATGTGATGGTGAATATATCTTAGTGCTGTGTTAAAATAAAGTCTCCACTTTCTCACTGTCCTTCTTCATGGGAGGTTGGGCTCTCGGTGTGCATGGTAAAAAATGAGCAGCAACCAGTGGGGAAGTGAATAGTCACTGACAAGCATTTCACTCTCTTCATCCTGACCAGTGGCAAACAGCCACAGCTCCTTTAGTATAACATTTTTTCTACCCTGAAGGAGAGAGTGGGGAAATGCCCATTAGAGCGACTCCCCCTGCCCCACATGGATGAATTCAAGAGAGATCATCTTACTGCCAGTTGCTGTGCTGTGCCTCAATTCTTCCAGGATGCAGACACAGTCATTTTACTTGGAGAATTTGCAGAAAAGTCTTTGCTTTAGAGGCCCTCATGTCTAAACGGGTTCTAACTAGTGCTTGGATAGGTGTCCACAATTGAGTACTTTAGAAGCAGTGGGAAATAACGCAGGCAGATCTTGCCTCACTTGGTTATTTGCATCTTGTAGCTCCTGGAGTGCCCCACCCCACCCCTGAAACTCCAAGCTTGATGGAGCTGCAGGGCTGGAGGTGGTGCTGGCCTGCAGAGACAGGCCTGAGCTCTGTGGCTTCATTCTTGTCCTCAGCCTTACAACCCCCAAACCTCACAGTGGCTTGTTGTCTGCACATGCCAGCCAGCTCTAAAGATTCCGTCTGGAAAAATAAAAGTATAACTTGGTTTACATTGACTGCAATCAGTAGCTGGTAGAAAAATATCATTGAAATGTGAGCTTTTATGTATTATCTTAGTTTCATTAAGAATATATACCATTGGGGAAATACAGCATTTTATACACTTCCAGATTAAGTTCTGAAGTAGGCAGAAATACAGGCAGTATACATAGATGTTTGTGGTAGCCCAGGTGTGTCAGAAGGTTTATGAGATCACAAGCTGTCAGAATGGTCGGTCTGTTGTTAATACAAATTGTGCTTCTACATTCGCTGTTTTTACACTAGCTACAGTAGAGTATTTCCTTCAAGCCAGACCAAAGATGAATAATTAATCCCAGTTCACAGGCTCTGCAGACATGTGAGTGCAGTGATGCACCCACCCTCACCCCCACTAAATGTCTTTCGAAATGTGCCAACTTGGGACAAAGTTCCTGTCTTTGTGGGAACATGGATTTTAAGGGTACTTCTTTCAGGTCCTTATGCCTGACGAGCTGTGAGTCACTGAAGCTGGTAGCTGCAGAGGTCATGTTTTGAAAGAGCTCAGTCAGCTGAAGAAGCAAAGTGATGTTTTTCTGGATTAAATCTGTGTGCTCCTCCTCTCTTCTCTCGTCTCTCGAAGTATTTTCAGTGTGGACAGAATATTCCTTTGTGAGTCCTCATTAGAATAATCACTTCTTAACCTCATAAAAACTCATCAGGTAAAAGCGTGCTTTTTAATGAAATATTAACTCACCACTGTTTGAAACAAGCTTCAAAATACATGTATAAACATGTGAATATCTTTCTGCAAACATATCATTTATTTCATGTTTTTATCTGATTGTGAAGCAGTATTTACATAGTTCTCAGAATAGTTCATTACATTATATGCGGGTACATTCCACAAATATGAGCACGAATTGCAGGTGCGATATAAAATATAATTATACGTAGGTTTAGTTCAGTTTCGTTTTCTGCTGTTGCTAGTGAAAACTCACTTTATTCTTTGTTGATCACAATGACCATGATCAACATTTCGTTTTAATGAATGACTTGAGCAGCAAAGCCTTTTAGGCACATTTATTTCAAGAAAATTGTCTTCTACAGATGTTTACTTATTTGGAACATTTGTATAAAATTCCATCTCTCTCAGAAATGAATAGAAATGTGCTTACTTCCTGTATATTTCAAAAAAGAGGGAAACAAAAATAGAAACAGAAGATATTTCAAAATTTTGAATGTGTTTTATCTAGTAATTCCATTTCTCAGAATTTACGTGTTATTCTTCTTGGTCAGATGGTTGAAGAAAGTTTATGCTCATGGTGTTATTTATGATAGTGAAAAACTTGATCTAAAAATAAGTATTTTGGAAAAATAAATATGTACATGACATTCATGATATAAATAAATGACTAATCATATGGAAATGCCTTATAATATGAATAAAATAGACCGTAAAACAATTTATATGTTACAATCCAAATTGTGACTTTTAGTATGTGTAGAAAAATACTGAATAACTGAAATGTTATTTTAGGAATTCTAAATACTGAATTCCTAAAATGTTAGGAATGATATTTATTTCTGGCTGGAAAAATTATGAGTGATTATTGTTTTCCTCTTTATATTTAACTGAATTTTGTAAACTTTCTATCGTACATGTATGTTAATTCTACCCTCTGCGAAAATACTTTTTTAAGGAAGGGAAACTCCCTGTTTAAAAGAGTTTACCCTTCATTAATTCTTTTTTTATTTATTTATTTTTTATTTTTTTTTTTTATTTTTTTTTTTTTGAGACGGAGTCTCGCTCTGTCACCCAGGCTGGAGTGCAGTGGCCGGATCTCAGCTCACTGCAAGCTCCGCCTCCTGGGTTTACGCCATTCTCCTGCCTCAGCCTCCCGAGTAGCTGGGACTACAGGCGCCCGCCACTCGCCCGGCTAGTTTTTTGTATTTTTTAGTAGAGACGGGGTTTCACCATGTTCGCCAGGATGGTCTCGATCTCCTGACCTCGTGATCCGCCCGTCTCGGCCTCCCAAAGTGCTGGGATTACAGGCTTGAGCCACCGCGCCCGGCCTTTTTTTTTTTTATTCTTAGTTGAATTGATTTGCCAGTTGGATTGAGGCAATATCATTATTTGCTATTCATTGATATATATTAGTTGTGAATCCCTGCTTTAGTGAGTAGTCCTAAAACCTGCCTCCCACACTCAGTCTCTTTTCCATTCTGTCTCCTCATCCCTTTACCATGTTCTCATTCCTAGAAAATTTTAGCTAAATTAGTGACAGTGAAAGTAGCAATAACATTTTTACCATTAAAAGTTTTGGGGCCGGGCGCGGTGGCTCAAGCCTGTAATCCCAGCACTTTGGGAGGCCGAGACGGGCGGATCACAAGGTCAGGAGATCAAGACCATCCTGGCTAACACGGTGAAACCCAGTCTCTACTAAAAAATACAAAAAACTAGCCGGGCGAGGTGGCGGGTGCCCGTAGTCCCAGCTACTCGGGAGGCTGAGGCAGGAGAATGGCGGGAACCCGGGAGGCGGAGCTTGCAGTGAGCTGAGATCCGGCCACAGCACTCCAGCCTGGGCGACAGAGCGAGACTCCGTCTCAAAAAAAAAAAAAAGTTTTTGAATCTTCTCAGAGATATGTTCTTATATTATTTCTGTATTCCCTTTACTTTTTTTTTTACTTTTTTTTTCTTTTTTTTTGAGACAGAGTCTCGCTCTGTCACCCAGGTTGGAGTGCAGTGGTACATCTCAGCTCACTACAAGCTCCGCCTCCCAGGTTCACGCCATTCTCCTGCTTCAGCCTCCCAAGTAGCTGGGACTACAGGAACCCGCCATCACGCCCGGCTTTTTTTTTTTTTTTTTTGTATTTTTAGTAGAGACGGGGTTTCACCGTGTTAGCCAGGATGGTCTCGATCTCCTGACCTTGTGATCCACCCGCCTCAGCCCCCCAAAGTGCTGGGATTACAGGCGTGAGCCACTGCGCCCAGCCTACTTTTTTTTTTTTTTTTTAAACGTTCTGGAACTTCTATTCATCATAGACTAAACTCCCAGATTGGCTCTAATTTTCTTCTTACCAGCTTGACTTTTTAAAAATTAATACATAATATTTATACATATTTATGGGGTACATGTGATATTTTGTTACAGGCATAGAATATGTAATGATCAAGTCAGGGTATTTAGGGCATCTATCACTGTATTTATTCTTTCTTTCTTTTTTTCTTTTTTTGAGACAGGGTCTCACTTTGTTGCCCAGACTGGAGTGTAGTGGCACTGTCATAGCTCACTGCAGCTTTGAATTCCTGGGTTCAAGCCATCCTCCCACCTCATACCCCAAGCAGCTGGGACCAGAGGCAGTGGCCACCCTAACTGGCTAATTTTTTTTTTTTTTTTTTAGTTTTCAGTAGAGACAAGGTCTCACTATGTTGCCCAGTCTAGTGCCCAACCCCTGAACTGAAGTGATCTTCCTGCCTTGGCTTCCCATAGTACTGGGATTACAGGTGTGAGCCACCGTGCCCGGCCTGAGGATTTATTATTTCTATGTGATGGGAACATTTCAAGTTCTCACTTCTAGCTATTTGAAATATACACTACATGTTCTCCAATTTTTAAAATATGTGTTTTTGTTATGAAATAGAACTTAACTTTGGTCACATCTGGTTTTTTTCCTTCCTAATCCTGTTATTTCTCAAGGGCCAGGATCTCTCTCTCTCCTCTCTTACACATGCACTTTAGCTGATTTTTGCATAGTGCCTAGCACTGTGTCTTAAACATAAGGATGTTCAATAAATCATTTGATGGTGATTATCAAAGTTTGGGTCAAAAATATGATTACAGTTGATTATCAGCTCCAATGGAGAAAGCATTAGCTCACATAACGCAGAGCTGCTTTTGAGATCAAATAGAAGAGCTGAAAAGGCAAGTCTAGAAAGAATCCTTTGATAGGAGGTGATTATCTTGAACCAGCAGAACAACAGTGAGATTGCTGGGAAGGCAACCACAATCCCTGTGTCTGACAAACAAAAAACAATAAACCAAAAGCAGAGACCACTTGCTGGTCAAGGACGCTCACAGGCCAGCCCAGAGCCCTGTGGGGAAGAGCAGAAAGGGAATCATGTCCAAAATGTGATGTTCATTTTTCATACTTGCAGTCTTAGGAGTAGATACATCATAGATAACTCTGCTACTTTATTCTTTACACGTGTGTCTTCTACATGTGGCTGTGTGCATCATAATGAGTACACATGCTCATATTTTACAGAATGTTTTTCCCTTTCAATTTTATTTTCCCAGAATTTGTGGAGTGCCCTGTGTGGTATATTATTATAAGCTTTTTTGTCATAAAATCTCCAGAGAAAGAACAGAGCTGCAATATTCACAGCTATCATGGAAATCTCTTGGAAGATACATTTTCCTTAAAGAACCTGGAACCCCTTTGTTCAGTTTCCTTTATATATATATAGTTTACCTTATCCAAGTAATACACATGCATAGTTCAGAAAGTCAAATACTGCTAGGGGGCTTTTGATGAGAAACAGTAGTCCCCTGTTTCACCCACACCATTCTTAATTTCTGCTTGCCAAAGACCGCCACTTCCATGCAGTAAGTTGTCTTCTCATTTATCTCCATAAATTGCATTTCTCAAGTTTTCAATTACTCAATTCTACAGAAGATGGGGGGTTCAGCTACTTACACTACCTCCTCACAAACACACACAACCCCCCCACACACACAGTTTCTCTTTTCCTCTTCCCCGTCCTCTCAGTGTAACTAGCTATATTACAAAACATGATTTAAAAAAGTAGTCCATGTTTACATGACTGATTTTTGCATAGTGCCTGACAGTTTAGCCATGTAGTATGCTATGATTTTGTTTCCTTACTTGTATAACTTTTTGTTTTCCTTGGAATTTATGATTGCCCTTTTGGGCAGGGTTGGGGGCATGTATTGTCTCTGTACCTACTTTCGATCCATCCTTAAACTTTTCTGACCCTGTAAAACATTCAATATGATTAAGCACATCAGATAATGTAGTTTTTCTTATATTTTCTTTTCTTTTCCCTCTCTCCCTCCCTTCATCTTTCCTTCTCTCCTGAAGTTCTCTGCCCTCTTGGTTCTGTCCACTTCTGTCCTGCAGTTTTCTTGGTCTGCTGCTTAACGGAAGTCTTGCAGTCACCCTTCACCATCATTGTTGGAACGTTTCACCACCATTCTGTGTTGCGTCATCTGTTTTCTTGATCCCACCTCTTTCTTGAATTATTCCCTCAAATTGGTGGAAGTCCTCATAGTTTCTTACAAAAGGCTAAATGGGAGATTGTTTCTATGGAAGCGATTTTTGAGACTGTCTGTATCCTTACATTTGATTGAGTTCACCTGATGTAGAATTATAGGGTGTTTGTTTGTTTGTTTGTTTGTTTGTGTTTTTAAGATGGAGTCTCACTGCATTGCCCAGGCTGGAGTGCAGTGGTTCGATCTTGGCTCACTACCACCTCTGCCTCCCAGGTCCAAGCGATTCTCCTGCCTCAAGTTCCTGAGTAGCTGGGATTACAGGCGCGTGCCATCACAGCCAGCTAATTTTTGTATTTTTAGTAGAGACAGCGTTTCACCATATTGGCCAGGATGGTCTCAAACTCCTGACCTCAGGTGATCCACCCACCTCGGCCTCCCAAAGTGCTGGGATTACAGGCGTGAGCCACTGTGCCCAGCCTATAGAGTTATAGTTTAGAAAACACATTTAACTAGAATTTTAAAGGCATTTCTTCGTGGTCCTCTGACTTTCCTACTATTAAGTCCAGGGCCATTTGGATTCCCCACCCTATGTGTGTAACCTGTTTTTTCACTCTGATAACTTTTCTAATATTCTTTACCCTGAAATTTCATGACGACACACCTTAGTGTAGCTCTTTTTCATTCACTGTATCTAGTACTATGCGTGGTTTTTTAAATCTGGAATTGTGTGTCCTTAAGATCTTGGATATATCTTAGTTTATTTCTTTGGTAATTTCTCTCTTTTTTCTCCTTTTTTAACTTTCTGGAAGTTCTGGTTGTTATGTATTAAACCTTCTGGATTGTTCTCTGATTTTCATGTCTTTCCTATTTTTCATGTCTTTGTCCTTTTGCTCTATGCTCTGACATTTCCTTAAGTTCATCTTCCAACCCAATTATTAAATATTTCATTTTGTTTATCACATTTTTAATTTCCATAGGCTCTTTCTTTTCTCTAATTTATCCTTTTCAATCCAAGGCTGTTAATTATCATTTTTAAATGAAGCTTTCCAGGCCAGGAGCAGTGGCTCATACCTGTAATCCCAGCACTTTGGGAGACTGAGGCGGGCTGATCACTTGAGTTGAGACCATCCTGGCCAACATGGTGAAACCCCGTCTCTACTAAAAATACAAAAATTAGCCGAGCGTGGTGATCCAGGCCTGTAGTCCACAGGCAGTAGCTACTCGGGAGGCTGAGGCAGGAGAATCGCTTGAACCCAGGAGTTAGAGGCTGCAGTGAGCCAAGATCGCACCACTGCACTGGTTTCAATAAATAAAAAAACAAACAAATAAATAAATAAATAAAATTAAGCTTTCCTGTGCTTCCTGCTTTGTCTCTGTTTCTCCTAAGCATATTTTTTCATACGCTTGTTTTTCTTTCTTTCATAAAAGAAGCTTTTCTCAAATATCTGTTTAAGACTAAGGCACAATAAAGCTAGTTAGTTGCTCTGTGTGCTTAGATGGGGCTTGTCAAATGCCGTGCTTTGTTACAGGGTGACTCGCCTAGAACCTGCCCATTTCACTGGGTCAGTCAATGTTTGTAGATTCTTTTCCCTTAAGCTAGACAGAAAAGACTTCCATCTCATGGCTGAGGGTTGTAAACTTGGATGCTGGCTTTCTGGAGCTGAATAAGAGTAGGGAGGTAAGAAGTGATGGTGATGTTGAGGGGCGTCCTACTAACTTCTATGTAGACTTTCACTTTATCTCCCTGTTTTCATATGGCTCCTCAACCTGCTGTGGGTAGGCCTGGGGTCCAGGATTCCAGAGTCCCATGGTTTCATCTCTGCAGAGTAATCCACCCTCCTTCATCTTGTCTGGGGGAGGGTATCTGGTCCACTTCTTAATTATACAGGATTGCAGCCAGTTTTCCTTTTTGCATTCCCATTTACCCTGGCGTTCAGAGGTGCCTCTGATTCCTAAGTCTTCACAGCGTTGTTTAGCTTGAATCATCTTGCTTGATTTTTGGCTTCTTCTACTGCAGGATTAGATTCAGCTTTCTCTAAGCTGCTAAGTCGTTTACCACTCAGCCAGCTGATTTTCATCTTCCAAAATTTTGTTGACACCCCTCAATTCCTACTGCCATCTCCCATCTTCTTTGTTCTTTTTTTTTTTTTTTTTTTTTTTTTGAGACGGAGTCTCGCGCTGTGTCACCCAGGCTGGAGTGCAGTGGCGCGATCTCGGCTCACTGCAAGCTCCGCCTCCCAGGTTCACGCCATTCTCCTGCAAATGTTTATGTCATTTTTATTCCTGTATTGTGATTGTACTAGAGCATCGGAGGAAGCCAAGATTAATGTGGGTGTTCATTCTACCAGAGACTCCTTCAGTGACTTTCAACACCTTTCTGTTGAATATCAAATATTGTCCAATATTGAAATTTATAATTTTACAGCAGAATTCACATTATTATTTCTAACACTTTTGGCTTCAATGGAGTGGGTTTCAAAAAACCAAAAGTGCTCTCTTAACACAAAATTTACATATATCAAATACACATATTGAAAAAGACAACAATGTCAACATGATCATCATGCTATTTTGGAAGAAGATTTTGTGATTATAACTATTGAGTAGTTTTCAGAATCTTGAAATTCCGACTTACTTCAAGGACTATAAAAACAGTTCAGGTTCATGAGTCTGACTAAGACAGTAGTACCTAGCCACTCAGGTGCAAGGTGGAATATGGACAGAACACTCCTCACTGACTGAATCCAGGCCTTCCCAGCTGAGGGGAAACCAGCAAGCAGAAGGGCCCCCAAATCCGGATCTTAAATGCAGTGCCCCTGCTTATGGGTAAAATACCTCATTTCCATGTACATCCTGTCTTATTTTGAAAATTGATATTCTGTCAGAGTTTTAGAAATGTGAGACTAAGAGAAAGCAGCAGAAAAGGAAACATTTTAGGAAAGGAATGGGCTTTCTGGAAGAAAGAGGTTTTTTCTTTTTTGTTTTTGTTTTTGTTTTTGTTTTAATTTTGAGATGGAGTCTCACTCTGTTGCCCAGGCTGGAGTGCAGTGGCACGATCTGGGCTCACTGCAACCTCCGCCTTCTGGGTTCAAGCAATTTTCCTGCCTCAGCCTCCTGAGAATCTGGGACTACAGGCACACGCCGCCACGCCCAGCCAATTTTTCGTATTTTAGTAGAGATGGGGTTTCACTGTGTTGCCCAGGCTGGTCGCGAACTCCTTAGCTCAGGCAATCCGCCTGCCTCAGCCTCCCAAAGTACTGGGCTTATAGGCGTGAGCCACTGCACCCAGCCCGAAAGAGGTTTTAATTGCACTCTTATGAAAATATTCCTTAAAGGTTTTAGGGAATGAGAATATTCTTGTTTACTGAGAGAGCTGATAACCCATCAAACAGTGGTTCTGAAACATTTATGGGCCTAAGAATCTCCTGAGGAAAGCATTCAAGATGCAGGTAATCAGATTCCACTGCCAAAGGCCCAGAATCTGTACATCTGGGATGAGGCCTGGGGATGTGCATTTTAATGAACATCTCCCCCGCCCACATCTCCCAACCACTATCACCACCACGACCATTTTCTCCCAACCACTATAACCACCACGACTATTTTCTCCCAACCACCATCACCAACACGACCATTTTCTTTCTCTTTTTTACTTTTTTTTTAAATCAGAGCCTTACTTTGTCACCCAGGCTGGCATACAGTGGCAAAATCTTGGCTCACTGCAACCTCTGCCTCCTGGGCTCAAGCGATTCTTGAGCCTCATCCTCCTGAGTAGCTGAGATTAAAGGCATACACCATCATGCCCAACTAATTTTTGTATTTTTAGTAGACAAGGGGTTTCACCATGTTGGCCAGGCTGGTCTCGAACTTCTGACCTCAAGTGACCCACCTGCCTCAGCCTCCCAGAGTGCTGGGATTACAGGCGTGAGCCACTGCACCTGGCCACCACTACCATTTTCTAATGGAGAAATAGTACATAAGTTAACACTGAGGGCTGCGCACAGTGGCTCACGCCTGTAATCCCAGCACTTTGGGAGGCTGAGGCAGGCGGATTACCAGGTCAGGAGATCAAGACCATCCTGGGTAACATGGTGAAACCCCATCTCTATTAAAAATACAAAAAATTAGCTGGGCATGGTGGCACATGCCTGTAGTCCCAACTACTCGGGAGGCTGAAGCAGGAGAATCGCTTGAACCCAGGAGGTGGAGGTTGCGGTGAGCCGAGGTCGCACCACTGCATTCCAGCCTGGCGACAGAGTGAGAATACGTCTCAAAAAAAAAAAAGTAACACCGCAGTTCAAGCAGCTTGTGTTTATTTCATTGCTAAATATTTGTATATGTTTAAATATGGCAGTTATAGTCCTGTTGATTCTCTTAGTAGGACAAAGTGGTCCATCTTCCAGCACTCCCTCCTCCCCACTCCCAATGTGGTGAAGAGTGGGATTTTTCTTCATCTCTCCAAGAGAGGGTTTGTTATTCATTTTTCTGTCTCAGGATTTAAGGGCACAGTCTTATAGTGCCAGGCTGCTTTCCTTAAGATCTATAGAAAGACAGACTGCAAAGGAATGGATACTACACAATTAAAGGCAACGCAAGGCTTATGTAGGGCCTCTTTTGAGCTGTTCTCCTCAGAACAAGACTGCCCTCAGGCACATGGGTCGGCCACAACCCTGTGTTCCGTGTTCTGATGCCCGGTTGCATCAAGGATGGCAGACAGGCAACTTTCCCAGGTGCTCCTGAGCTTCAGGGAGGCATTTCCTCAGCCAGATGCCCAACTTCATTCCATTTCCAGACTCCTAGATTCCCTTCCTTTAAAGGTGCATTCTGCTACACCCTAGGCCCTTGCCCAGTGCACTCACAGGTAAGAGAGTAGACCCGGCTTTATTTTTTCCCGACAGGATCCTGCTAGGGTAAGGGTTCGACACAGGTGTAGAAAATTGTAAAATGGCCAATCATATCCTCCCTGTGTATATTCACTCCTAAAAGTCATGATATTATGGACCAAAGCAAGATACCAAAACAGCATAATCTAGACTGTCCAGTAATGTGCAGTCTGGTCAGGGAGATAAGGGTGATACAAGGGAGCAAGTAGTCAGTGCTATCTTACTAAATTCTACATTCAGGATTCGGGGCAGGGAGAACAGCAAGGGTCAGTGCAGCCTGGAGAAGACAAGAGCAGCCTCCAAAGGGCAACTGAGCTTCGAGATAGACCAAGAATGAGTAGGAGTTGGAGGGGTGGAGGGTGAGTAGACAGGCATTCTGCTAGTGGCAAAGCGTTATTCCTTCCTTGGCCAACTTGGATTATAGCCAGGCTGGAGGGAAGCGTTCGGGTGGGGAATAGCAAGGTGAAATTTGAATGGGAGAAGACTTAGAGGACTTTCTACTATTTCAAGTGTGAGACAGTAAGAATGTCTATCTGGACACAGCAGTTAAAATTTAAGGAACAATGGCCACAGTGGCATTTAGAGGGAAGAGGTAACAGAACTTGGTGCTTGAATAAATGGCAAGATAAAAGGGAAATGAATCAAATATTTATGATCATAAGGTTAAAATATTGGGATGGTATAATAGTTCCTGAAAGATGATGATCACATATATATGTGTAAATAATCAAATCTCATTTACAGTATATTTAAAAGCAATTTAAACACCTGTAATTTACTTTGCTATTATTATTTTTTTTTTTTTTTGAGACGGAGTCTCGCTCACCTGAGTGCAGTGGTGCGATCTCGGCTCACTGCAAGCTCCGCCTCCCAGGTTCACACCGTTCTCCTGCCTCAGCCTCCTGAGTAGCTGGGACTACAGGCGCCCACCACCACACCTGGCTAATTTTTGGTATTTTTAGTAGAGACAGGGTTTCACCATGTTAGCCAGGATGGTCTCGATCTCCTGACCTCGTGATCCTCCCGCCTTGGCCTCCCAAAGTGCTGGGATTACAGGCATGAGCCACCGTGCCCGGCCTTATTTTGCTATTATTTACCTTACACTTCTGTTTTATATTTCCAGTTTTCTGAAGTACTACTTGTCCCACACTCTGCAAAAGGTGTGAAGCAAGCTCATGGCTTTTTTTTTTCTTTTTGAGACAAAGTCTCGCTCTGTTGCCCAGGCTGGAGTGGAGTGGCACGATCTCGGCTCACTGCAAGCTTTGCCTCCTGGGTTCACGCCATTCTCCTGCCTCAGCCTCCTGAGTAGCTGGGCCTACAGGTGCCCGCCACCATGCCCAGCTAATTTTTTGTATTTTTAGTAGAGACAAGGTTTCACCGAGTTAGCCAGGATGGTCTCGATCTCCTGACCTTATGATCTGCCCACCTCGGCCTCCCAAAGCTCATGGCTATTTTTTAAAAAATTTGTGCAACATTGAGCCACAAATAGCTTCTCTGTGTTTTATAGTTGGGCTTTTTGTTTTTACAGGTGTTTATTTTTTAGTAAATTCATATCACTATGAAAGTGGTTGTTTTTATTAGAGTAATAACAGACTATCATATGTTCCTTTTGCTTAATATTTTTATTATAAAGATTTACATCGTCATATCTTAGCAATTATTTGAAGAGAGCCCTTTCTAAAGATAGTCTTATGGAGCATGCTTTAAAGAGTTCCAAGCTTTAAAGTATATTATGTCATCGTTCATTAACTATTCATACAACTCTGGGCTCTTCTAGAGGTTATAATACTCTTTGGGGAAAAAAACAAAAACAAAAATGCTGCTTTCCTATACAAAGATATTCTATTATATTTTGGTTCCTGGGCAAGATTCTCTAGAATTCATCCTCTTTATGACAACAAATGGTTTGCAGCGGATCTAGTACATAGAGAATCAAAATATCTTTCATGTTGGTTAGATTTCCAGTACATTGTCATGATTAGTTAATATGACACATGAGATTATGCAATTTACCTATACATTTTATTTAGCAAGTAGTGAATAGTGACCCCAAATTGTATCCAAACTAATAACTCCCATTTATTAATATGATTTCCTAGAGGAGGTTTTATAAACATATCTGCATTCTCTAATTGCTCTTCTTAGATCTGAGATGTTTGGGAATTTATTTGGCCTGCTTTTCTGCACTGGGCTCTGGCCAATTCATACACAGGATGTTTTAATGGACTTGCTAGGCCAGGAGCACTTTCAGTGCCATGTGGATGTTAGGGGTGCAAGTAAAAGATTGCCTCGGATGTAGAGTGCGGTCCACTTCAGGCAATGCCTGTGAGCCGATGAACTGCAGCCCTAGCCTGCAGGCACCCCTAGTGTGACAGCAACCCCTTGTGTACCCTCTGCTGGACACTGTTGTGCCAGGCACAACCGCACAGCCATCGGTGGCAGCCTGGGTCCACTTGATCATTCCCTAAAAGCCACTATGCGTGAGAGCTAGCTTTTAGATCAGTGCAATAAGAATGAGTTACATGTGCCACAGAGTGCCGAAGTGTGCTCTTGCTGGGGCCAGTCAGAGCCTGTACTGCAAAGCCTGCAAGTAGAAGGGTGATTGAAGGCCGTGGAACATGAGGCAATTCACATCTGAGTGTGCTGCAGCCTTCGTGGTAGATAGTGCTAGTTTCAGTATCACCCATTAGTAAGAGTTTCATTAGTGTGGCAGAAAAAGCCCAGAGACAAGACTTGGAAACACACTTGCCCCTTGCCTCCGTCTCAAAGCAGTGACAGGTTTAAAAGTTCCAAACTCTAGAGCAGCACTGTCCAATCAAAATAGAATGCAAGCCACCAGTGCAAACCATGTGATTTTTAAATTTCTGTTGGCCATGTTACAAAAGGTAAAAAGCAGCTGGTGACATTTATCTTAATATATTTTTATTTAACCCAATGTATTTAAAATATGATTATGTTAACATGTAATCAATATGAAGATTACTAATGGTATATTTTACATACATTTTCTTTTTCATACCAAGTGTTTGAAATCTGATGTGCCTGTTATGCTTACAGCACAGCCCAATTTGGACCAGCCACATTTCAAGTGCTCAACAGCCACATGTGGCTAGTGGCTACTGTGTTGAACAATGCAAGTTAGAATAACAAAAATCAGCTCTGTGATCAGAAAAGTAATAAGCAAGACCAGAGGTGATTTTTTTTTTTTTTCTGTTTGTGAGCCTCTTACTCTTTACATTGCCTTTTAAAAACTATGTAATCCTACACTGGATGGAATGAGTGAGTGCTTCCCAGTGCCCTCCACCTGGCCAGGGAGCCCTCTGCTCTGGATAAGCCAACCCAGCCAGCTTTGTGCCCATGCTGTTAGAATTCACCTGATCTGTGTGGCTCACCGCCTTCAGAGATTTCCATGGCCATTTGTGTGTAGTGCAGCTGCTTATTGGGAAAGGAATGCCCTTATTCATGGCACCCTATAGTCAACATATAACATTTGTGAGCAGCCCTGGGGCCATATAAACATCCTGTGGTGAGGTCAGGAGCACCTGACCCCCTATTAACATGTCAATGAGAGTGGCTGGTGCGCTGGGCTTGTTTTCTAGGGTTTTGATGAGCCTCATTAATTATGTTGAGAAAGAAAGGTGTGCAGCTGGAGAAGAACCCACTTAGCTCCACGTGAACATGAATAATTGGACAGTTGGCAGAGTGTTAAATTGGCGGTCTAGTGAGAGAAACTGGTGAATAAACACGATTCCCCAAAACACTGCTAAGCAGTCACAGTTCTCTCCGTTTTTGCAGGGCTGCCACCACTTCCACCTTCTCCTGACTTGAGAACTGCCTAGGTATGACATTAGGTAGGATCATTTAAGGAGCTGCCTTGGTAGGGAGGTGGCAAAGTGTAGAGGTCAGGAGTCAGCTCTGAGACCAGAACAGATCTTCAAATCCTGATTTTACCACTTCAGTACTTGCAGGACCCTGGGTGGGTTATATAACCTCTTTGTACTTTAGGTTTTCATCTAGAAGATGGGGATGATCAGCTGGGCATGATGGCTCATGCCTGTAATCCCAGCACTTTGTGTGGCCAAGGCAGGCAGATCATGAGGTCAGGAGATCGAGACCATCCTGGCTAACATGGTGAAACCCTGTCTCTACTAGAAATACAAAAAATTAGCCAGGCGTGGTGGCAGGCGCCTGTAATCCCAGCTACTCGGGAGGCTGAGGCAGGAGAATGGCGTGAACCCAGGAGGCAGAGCTTGCAATGAGCTAAGATCGCGCCACTGCACTCCAGCTTGGGTGACAGCGAGACTCCGTCTCAAAAAAAAAAAAAAAAAGGAAAGAAAGATAGGGGATGATAATCAATAGAGTTATTAGGATGATTCTCTGTATTAATTTATGTTAAGCATTTAAAATAGTATCAGACCCATAGGATGTACTGTATGTGTTTTTGTAAATTAAAAACATTAATCATATCATGTGATTTGTACTTTTTTAATCCTCTAGGAGAGTGTAAGTTTCTTCAGTTTTCCTTTAAGCCAGTTTCATTCATTCATTCATTCAACATATTTTATGTGCCTGTGGTGTCTAGGCATTGAGCATACAAAGATAGAAAGATTTTGGAAGAAACATATTATCATATATATGTGAAAACTTTATAGACAAGGACTGTAAACAAAATGGTAAAAGTGTATTACTGTTCTCTTTTAAAAGCCAACTGTTAGCAAGTTTCACTAGTGATTTTTAAAAAACCCATCTTGGCTCTGACAAGATTGTTCCTCCTGCGTTTACCTCTATTTAAAATAAAAACCACTTATTTGTCATATTTTAAACTACAATATTAAAATGCCATCTTTTTTGTTTATGTTAAATGACTTTAAATGAGGAAAACATCTCAAGACATAATCTAACCACTCCCCACCCCTAACCCTAGAGGCCTGTTAGACTCTTTGAGGCCTTACAGTGCCCTCATTGTTTCTGGTACCTCAGTAGATGAGAAAAATCATTTCTCTTTGTTAAAATCAGAAGCTAAAAAAGAAGGTGGGATTTAATTGGCCTGAACATTTTATGACATCTAATTCATTTACATATTAAACGCAGGTAAACACATATTCCAAAATAATGAAAAGACCTTTTAATAAAACCTTAAAAACCTAATCCAAAATAAAGAAAAGCTCTATTGGAAAAATTACCATATTAGTTATCTATTTCTGTGTAACCACTTATACTCAAAACATAAGCACTTCAAACAACAAACATTTATTATCTCACATGGTTTTCGAGGGAATGCAGGAGCAGCTTAGCTGGGTGGTTCTCCCATAATGCTACAGCAAAACTGTCAAGTGGGCTGCAGTCATCTGAAGGCTTGACTGGGGCTGGAGACTCTCCTTCCTAGGTGGCTTCCTCCCATGGCTGCTGACTGGAGGCCTCAGTTCCTTACCACATGGACTTCCCCTCAGTGCTGCTTAAGTGTTCTCATGACATGGCAGCTGCCTTCCCCTAAGTCAGCTTCAAGAGAGACCAAGGAGGAAGCCACAGTTCATTTCATGACATACTATTGAAGTCATATACCTTCATTTCTTCGTTGTTTCATTCATTAGAAGCAAAATAATTTAAGTCCAGCCACACACCAGGAGAGGGGGATTAGGTTCTCCCTTCTGAAGGGAGCGTCAAGAATTTGTGAACATATTTGTGGACACCATAATGACCATGAGTGGCTGACATTTTATAACATGCTTAAGTGATACTGGCTCAGGGAAGCTTAGGATGGGAAGAACTGAGCTGGCAAAGGTGAGCAGCTAGCTCCATTTGTGAGGATACGTAGATCAGATGTTGTGCTGGAGTGAGAGGAGGGATGAAATCATAGGCTCCAAACATACCAGAAATTTCTTTTCTTTCACTTAGCAGTCCTGGACCTGATATCAAAGCTATGCCACATAACAGAGAAGCAATATAACATTCTGTGGTCAAATGTGAAGTCTTGCTTTTATTTAAAGTAGGAAACAAAATATCTGCGTGATTATTTTATTATTATTTATTTATTTATTTAATTTATTTACTTATTTTTGAGATGGAGTCTTGCTCTGTCTCCCAGGCTGGAGTGCAGTGGCACAATCTCAGCTCACTGCAACGTCTGCCTTCTGGGTTCAAGCAATTCTCCCTGCCTCAGCCTCCTGAGTAGCTGGGATTACAGGTGCCCGCCACCATGCCTGGCTAATTTTTTTTTGTATTTTTAGTAGAGACGGGGTGTTTCCATGTTGGCCAGACTGGTCTCAAACTCCTGACCTTAGGTGATCCACCCACCTCAACCTCCCAAAGTACTGGGATTACAGGCATGAGTCACCATGCCCGGCTGCATGATTATTTTTTTAACTCTAAACCCAACCTTGTTACTGATAGGATTTTTATTTCTGCTTTAAGAATTCTTTCCATCGGCCGGGCGTGGTGGCTCAAGCCTGTAATCCCAGCACTTTGGGAGGCTGAGACGGGCGGATCACGAGGTCAGGAGATCGAGACCATCCTGGCTGACACGGTGAAACCCCGTCTCTACTAAAAAATACGAAAACTTAGCCGGGCGAGGTGGCGGGCGCCTGTAGTCCCAGCTACTCGGGAGGCTGAGGCAGGAGAATGTCGTAAACCCGGGAGGTGGAGCTTGCAGTGAGCTGAGATCCGGCCACTGCACTCCAGCCTGGGCGACAGAGCGAGACTCCGTCTCAAAAAAAAAAAAAAAAAAAAAGAATTCTTTCCATCACCTTGTCATTTCAAGGCACTATCTCTTCCTTTGTTCCCTGTGCTGTCCTTCCTTCTGAAGTTCTCACCCTTGGAAAGGCATTACATCTTTGATGCTGCAGTTCACTTCTGTGTGCATCCCCGAGTTCTTCCAGTACATCCTCCAGTTCCTCTGCTTTCCATTTCACAACCTGGTTACGGTTAGTCACACTGTAACTTCCTGTTACTGCATATTTCAGGGGCCAAAGCTCTCTGTGCCCTATGCTGTCCACTTAGTCATCTCTCTCCACATTTGTATTATTCACAGCAAGATGCATGCACGCAAATCCTTTAAGTCCTTCAGGCTTTTCTTTCCATTTCCCCTTCAAATATGAATCACCTAGCAACATTTATCGAAGACCAATTGCACATGAAGCTGTGTTTCCATTACTGTGAGCCTCACAAAGGAAGTAAAAGCCATGGTCCTTGCCATTAAGAAGTTTATCCTCTCCTAAAAGCTGGATTAAAAAAAATTTTTTAAAATAAAAACAGCATACAGATTCCCGTTTATATTCAATAGAGTGACAAGTTGTCCAAGTTACAATGATCAAATGCAAGGGTTATTTCTTTGTATACCTTTTAATTGAGAAAGCTGGCTGTCTTTTGGATTAGGTAAATGCATGTGCCTTGATGAGAAATACTGCTACAAAAAAATTAGCACCTAATGTTGACTTCCTAGTATTGTAAACATGTTTCACCAAATCTGGTGAAATTTCAAGGCATGTTTTTGAAACTAAAATAAATAAATAAAGCATTTATTAATCCTCTGTAACAAAGATACATCCAATTAATGTAACAAGTAGTTACAACCGATAACTGAACCATAAGCAGAAGGATAATTGTATTAGTATCCTAGGGTTTTCTTCTTTTTAAAAAGACATCGGCACTGTGCATTGTTTTACCTTCTTTTTAATGGACTGTTGATCAGAAAGGGGAGTAGGGAAACTGGGTTGCGAAGGGTTAATAAGGAACAAAAAGTGCAACCTGAGGAAGACACAGCTCAAGGAGGAGGACCCAGGGGAGTGTGGAAGCCCCTCAAAGCTCATTAGAGAGATCCAGCTTGTAATACAAGAAGCAGTGAGTAGTCATTGTAGGTTTCTGAAAAGAGGAGAGTACTATCTCGATCAAAGTGATTGGCAAGAGAGATGCTAGGAAACAGCATACCTGGAACAAAACAATTAGGACCTGACTGCATGTGACCCTGGAAATAGGTCCAAAGAAAATGCAAGAGATTGTGGAAGTGACCGTGGGCAGGGGTGGGGACAGGAAAGGAAGAGAGGCATCAACGTTGACTTCCAAACCTCCATCTTAAAAAAAACTGAGGATGGCCATTGGTTCCTGGCAAAGTGAGAGCTGAATTGGCCAAAAGTTGTTTACTCTAGTTGGCTTAATTGTCATTTGTACATTTAATGAAAGTTATCTTTCTGTGGAGAAATAAAGGAGTAACAGTGTGGATTTGGGGTTTATCTAGGTGGTAGGTAAAGACATATGAGTTGAACTACTTCTTGAGAAATGTCGTACATGAGAAAAAATGTATAGTCTAGCATCAAGTCTGGAGATAGCTAGAACTAATGACCATGAAAAAATGATAGACCATGAAAAAATGATAAGCACATAAGAAATAAAATGTGTGTATGGTGTGAGTGCATGTATATTTGTGTATGTACACACAAACATGCATTCCAAAAACATCTGAAAACCCACTCATCATCATGTTAGCCCTAGGTAGTTCTAACTAATGGAAACACAATTGATACTTCTTTTCCTTTCTTTTCTTGCTTATGTGAATTTCCTAATTTTTCCTGTTGAATGTATATTACTTGTATAAGTTTCTTCATAGTGAGAGATTGTTTTAAATCTTTGGTGAAATGAAAGATATAGATACAAAAATAGCCAGGTATGGTCCCAGCTACTTAGGAGGCTGAAGTGGGAGGATCTCTTGAGTCCAGGAGGTCGAGGGTACAGTTAGCTGTGATTGTGCCACTGAACTCCAACCTGGGCGACAGAGTGAGACCCTGTCCAAAAAAAAAAAAGGAAAAAGATAGGAATAGAGTTTTCAAGGTCAAAATTTAGAACAAGAGGGAGCCTTGAAATAAGGCTCAAGATGAGGAAATGAAGACCCTGATAGTTATAGGATTTATTACTAGGCTTTCAAAAGAAAAGTATGCATTTTCTAATGCTTAAAAAGCATTTTTTTTCATTTCAAGGCTTAAAAATATTAATATATACATCAAAAGAAGAATGGAATTATACTCATCTGCTAGAACTTGGATTGATCTAAAGCAGTGGTTCTCAACCTCGGATGTTTTGTTCCCCAGTCACCAACTGGACATTTGGCAACATCTGGAGATAGTTTTGGTTGTCACAACTTGGGGGCCGGGGTAGGATGGTGTTGGGGGAACAGGGAATTGAGGCTGCTACTGGCACCTAGTGGGTAGAGACCAGAGATGCGCTAAATATCCTGCAATGTACAGGACAGTCTCCACACAACAAAGCATTATCTAGCCCAAAAGTGTCAATAGTACAGAAGCTGAGAAACTCTGATCCACAGTAAGGTACATATTCATAGTGACCATTCATGGAATGCTTTATGTGCCAAGACCTGTACTAAGCCCTTGACATGAAACATTTATTCTTCAAACGATCTTGAAATTCAGGCATGTAAAGTTAGGTAGTCTGTTCAAGGTCATACGATAAACACTAGAACTAGAAACCAAAGCAAAGCCTATTTGAATCCAAACCTGAGCGATTAAACCTTATGCGATTTTGCCTTCGTGTTGACACCGAATGAAATGGGCACAAGAAAGCCATCTCAAGATCACAGCCAATATTCTGATCTCATTTTGTTTTCTACTATTGCTAAGGCAGTGGCCTCTTAGCTTCAGAACATTTAATCTCCTAGAAGGTAATAGGTGGTAAAACAAATTGCAGTGCCTTTCTATGTCTCTTCCCCCTCACTCTTCCCTCCATCCCATCTTTCAGATAAATATTTATTTTTTAATGAATATTATGTGTGTTTTGTTGGAGTTTGGCTGCGGGGGTGGGGTGGTATTTGGTTGGTCGTGCACATAGGTGCTGGTATATTTTTTGTCTGCGTGCCTTTTGATCATGGAGAAATACTCTGCAAATGCCTGAGAATTAGTACTTTCTAGCATCATTTTGGCAAGACATTTTTATTTAGCTCTTATCCAGCTTCTTGGGTCTTTTCACCTTTATCTCTGGATAAATAATTCTTGTCTGCAGCATCCTAAAGTTACTTCAACCTCCTTGTCATTTTCACTGAAGGACACTGCATATTAAAAATGAAAATTTTATTGCCTTCTGGAAGCTGACTTCCTTGGATCCTTGAGGACATAGATCCACAGCTCGATGGATCTAATCGCTTGCTTGTCAACTGGAGGAAAGAGTAGAGCTCCCCAGTATCGTGTACCTTCTGCTGCCAGCACTCACCCTTTCTTTTATGAAAACTAGGATTTTTAAGGAAGTTTGACTTCCATATACTAAATTGCTATGGAAGCAAAAGAATTGGAACATACCAATCAGGCTTGTCAATCTATCTTCTCTTTGCCATACTTTCCACACAAATATGGGATTGAAATAATTTGTTCTAATGCTGACATGCAGAAAGACCATAGCACAGTTCTTGAGTGCCCCACCCATTTCTGTGAATTCCTGAAGATTATTTTAAGCAATTAAACGTCAACAGCAATAAATAAAATTGAAAAGGAAATTTGGATAAACCTATGCACAGGAAAAGACTTATTTTAGAATTCTTTTCCTGTGAGCTTTTACTATAAGGATTGTGTTTCAATACCAGTGTTGTCACTCGTGGAGGAGAATTTATTTGTCTCCTTTATCCTGTTTTGATTTTTAGAGAGAAATTTTACCAGTTCATTTTTTTTTTTTTTTTTTTGCACATTCTATTTCTTTTGACACAAAGTTATAAAGATAAAATGCCACAATTTTTAAGTGAAGACAATGTTTCAAGCATTGTTCCACATACTCTGCACACATTTCCTCATTTAATCTTCACAAGGCTTGTCATAAAGGTATTATTACCTCCATTTATATATGAGAAGACTACGGCCTAGAAACATCAAGTGAATTTTTTGTAATAGCATGTATCTAGTAAATGGCAGAACAGAGATTTGAACTCAGAGCCCTTTGAGTTTAGGGCCCACGCTTTGCTTAACTTCTGTGCAAAACTGCCTTTTAGGTTACACATTAAACCTGAATTTTAATGTTATGATCTTTCAAAGAGCTAACAGCACTTTCACATTTTAATTTATTCTCATAGTATCAAGCTGAGTAGCTAAATGGAATGAATTCATAATGTCAAATGAATCTTGAATGATCCCATGACCAAACTTCCACATATATCCAATATCAACAGTACTGTCTCTAAATTCCTGCTAAATTTGTAGGTAGTATGCCTTGCAGATTGAACAGGGAGTGTTACTTATACAGCTTGCAGTTGATTGCACAGTCACCGTTTTCCTAAATAGCTCCTAAGTGTAATCAGATGGTCAGAAACAATATCCATTTAGTTTTTAGTTAAAAAGTGTGACTGTTTTACATGTATGCATACACACACACTCACACCCACAGATGTGTTTCCCCATTTCCCACAGTGCCTAACACAACCCTAGGTACAAAATAAGTGCCTTATAACTGCTTGACAGATTGACTTCTCTCTAGAGAAATGTGAAGGAAGAGAACTCAATTCCAGAAGAATAATTATGGTATGCTGAAGCAAAGACCCAGTTCACTGAGTTTTGTTTAAGAGTCCTGGGGCAGCCAGACCATCCCACAGGGGCTGTGAAGACAGTGTGGGGCTGTGGCCTCAGCCAGGGGATGGACCTTCACTTACCAGCTGCAGGGTCTTCAGTACGTTATCAGCTATCCTTGAATTTCATACATATTTCTTAACTTCAGTTTTCTCATCTGTGAAATAGTGATAATAATATTCTCAAAGTTAAATTGTTATTATCATTGTCATCATTATTGTTTTAGGTAGGGCACCAGAGAGACAGAAACCATTTTATTGAGAAACTTCCAAATTTGGAATCAACAGCTTCTGGTTCAGATCTCACATTTGATGTTTAGCAACTATGTGCCTGGGGCAATCTCTCCAGTTTCCTCATTGGCCAAATGAGATGATAGTGCCTACCTCGCAGGGAACATTAAATATGGTGACTGTCAGGAGCTTGGTATGTAGCAGATGCTCAACAAATGTTAACTCTGATTATCATTTTCTACTTAACAAAGCTGGTAAATTACTTTCCTACAAGCTTAGCTTCATTTCTGTGGCACCCTCTAGGCCTGTGGATTTTAACTTTTTTTTTTCCTTTTTGAAGTAACACATCCCTTTGAGAATGCAATGAAAGCTACAGCAATATCACCAGAAAAATACACATTCCCAAAGCAAACATGGACACATTTGCAGGGGATTCATTGATTCCCAGGTTAAGATTTTCTGGTTTAGGTCCAAGAGGGTAAAAAATACATGACAATCCAGACGGAATGGTTATCGGTTTTGTAAAAGGATTTATTGTAGTATTCCCATTGCAACTTTCCCAGTATCATTAAAATCGGATTCCATTTACAAAAACTCACTTTATTTAGAACATTTCAAGAACACATTTTATTTCATTAAAGCAAGCCTCTTTTAACAAAACATATTTATCAAATGCCCATTATGTGCCTAATAAGGTGGTGGGTGCTGTGGGGAACAAAAGAAGCTTAACATGTGGTCCCTGCCCTCTGTGTTTCTTTGTAATTGGAAAGGCAAGTGAACAAGGCAGCATGAGATGTATTAGCGCTATATGCTGATATAATCAAGTACTAAATTGTGTCTGCTTGTGTGGGTGGGCGCACAAGCCTCACATATCATTCTCTGACCTTGAATTGTACACAAATCATTAGCGTCAAACTGGAATTGCCGACTGCTCCCCCACCCCTCACCCCTCGTCTTTGCTTGGCCGACTTCCATCACAGCCTCTCCCTCTGTGTCTGAAACATACTTTAGAAAAGAGGGGTGAAACAAGACAGTGAGGAAGAGAGAAGAATCGATAAAGAAAAAAAGGGGTCACCTGTCTGTGGTTACTGCCGCAAATAGATTCCATCTTGGGCGGAGTCTGACCCAGGAGCCCCCAAGCTCCATGAATACCTCTCTGGGGGACACACAGCAGCTTATCTTCCTTGTTTACAAATTAACTGCTGGGCCTTCTGTCAGTGACTGAGTCTGAAGAGGCAGAGGGATGGTGCAAAGAAGGCCTGGCTACCAGGAATAGGCACTCAGCCACACTGAAGATCCAAACTTTGTTCTGTATTCACTGCCTAAATCCATGTGCACTTAGCACTGGAGAAGATCTGCAGGAAGATCACTGAGTGAGGAGAGACAAGCCTGTCCCTCCCTCACATTTGTGGAGCCCAAGGCAAGAGTGCAGGTGTACCATAGGCCTCGTCATTAATTGTTATACATCAAGCTAACAAACAATTACGTAAAATACGTCCTATCAGCTGATCTTGACAAGTATACCTTCGTAGCCACTGGGAACGCCTGGTTTGAGGTAGAATCCCTGCCTCCTGGGGGTTCTGCAGGTTGGGTTCCCTGGACCTCCCAATTCCCTTTCCATCCCTGGCTCTGTGCTGTACCTCAGGAGCTTCCTACACTTGTGGGACACTCTGGGCCATACCTCCAAGGTCCACCTGCATGCCCCTTGGCCATTCTTTGGGCCTAGAGGTGCACGCAGCTGTGTGGCCACCTTCCAGAAATCGAACCTGGGAAAACAGACTTGAAATTCTCTAAGCAGAGAATTTGGGGCTCCGGGTATCCAAATGATCTAGAGGTGGGAACATAGGCTCTCACCTTGCCTCTGCAGACTACTTGTGGTGGTAGAGAGGTAAGTGGTCAGAGGAGGACCCAAGCAGACCCTCTAAGGCTAGGGCCAGCTCAGGAGCCCCTCAGTGCCCATGTCTAAGGCGTAACTGCAGAAAAGAAGAAAAACTTGGGGAGGAGATTAAGGCAGAGTCATTAAGACTGCCTAGTTCATTTTGTGGGGAAGAGGACAAGTTGGGAAGAGCTAAACAAGAAGAAAAAGAGGCTGATGAAAAGAAGGGAGAAGCCCAGAACCTGGACCACTTCTACAAAGATAGAGACCCCTAATTTATTATTGTGTTTAGTTAGAGAATGAAAAAAAACCAAAAACAAAAACACCTTTTACAGAGGTCAAAGGGCTCTATAATTCAGGGACAAGGGATATGAAAGGTGAAAGAAGGATGGTTGTGGAGCTAAAAGTGGGGACTAGGAATGATTTCTCCCCACGGTCACCCGGATCCATCTTGTTTCTGCACCTTCCTCTCTTTCCTGATGGATACTGGACCCTTGACCCATTCAAGAAGCAGCATTCCACCTTATTGTATCCCCTAAAAGAAAACACAACTGAAGGTTAATTTTGATTCT
This sequence comes from Theropithecus gelada, assembly GCF_003255815.1. Classification (NCBI taxonomy): domain Eukaryota; kingdom Metazoa; phylum Chordata; class Mammalia; order Primates; family Cercopithecidae; genus Theropithecus; species Theropithecus gelada. The sequence continues at coordinate 137,159,632 of NC_037672.1, read as the reverse complement.
CCAAGGAGAAAAAAAAATAACTATTTAGACAAGTAAAACTGAAGCATTTTATTGAATTTTTAGCTAGACAGAGAAGATAGTTGCTGTATTTGAAATTGCACTATGTGCAGAATTAAAGAGGAAAGGATATTTTAAATTTTGCCCAAATGTACTTGGTAGAGCTGAAGAAAACTCTAATGATATTTCAACATTATAATTTGTCTCCATTTCACAAATGCTTCGTTTTATAAATAAAATATTTGAGTGATTTAAGAGGAAAGAACATAACAAGTAAAGCTTTGTGGAAAAAAAAAAAATCAAGATACAAGTTTGCATTACTGTTATCCTAAATGTATTTTTATCCATATTTCACTTTTTTCCTGATCAGTTTAGTAGTCAGAGAATTTGAGATTCCTTGAGAGTCCTAGAATTCTGCATAACATTGTCCCTCTTGCTCCCAAACATGTGGATGGCAATTATAGGAAGTGAGTAAGTGAACGTAGTTGACTTTTAGTAGTCAGGAATTTATCACTCAAGATTTTTTTTTTCGTTTTTTTGTTTGTTTGTTTGTTTTTGTTTGAGACAGAGTCTCGCTCTGTCAACAGGTTGGAGTGCAGTGACATGATCTTGGCTCACTGCAACCTCCGCCTCCCGGGTTCAAACGATTCTCCTGCCTCAGCCTCCTGAGTAGCTGGGATTACAGGCGCACACCACCACACCCAGCTAATTTTTGTATTTTTAGTAGAGACAGAGTTTCACCGTGTTGGCCAGGATGATCTCAATCTCCTGACCTCATGATCCACCCACCTCAACCTCCCAAAGTGCTGGGATTGCAGGTGTGAGCCACCGCACCTGGTCCATTCAAGATTTTTATTCATCACAAGTGAAGCCAACAAGTAAGTCATAGTATGAGTAATAAATAATTATACTGGAGTATGAATTTGAGGCCTGTACAAGGAACACCCATCAGGAAGTTTGTGAATGAGCCACACCGTGGCCCAGAGTCTGTGACTTCCTTCAACCTCTGCTTCCTTGCCTGTCACCCACCTCAAAGTAGCTCTCATAAAATGATCATTTGTTATTATCCTTCATCACGATTTACATTTTACAAATTTTACTAAGTTCATGTCTGAAATTGCTACAATAGTGATGTCATTGGCACCTATGGTGAAAAATTATATTTTGTGGCAGATATTATTTTACAAGCTTCTATAAATTTCTTTAGTCCTGTATTTGTCACATCATTATGGACCTGAAGGTGTGCCCGCTAATGAAATGTTTTGTTACAATTTGCTGAGTTTTGTCAGGAAACTTGTCTGCTCTTAACAGTGTGTTCAAATTTGGCATCAAGAATGTTTCTGGATATATTCCCCTCACATGTCAGGGGTTTTTGGTACAAACAAACAAACAAAAAAAAAGTTGTGGTATTACCACCGAAGGTGAAAGTACAGAAATTAGGAAGTAAACACAAATATAGCACACTAATTGTAATTTGTTACATTTGTAGAGTATTTTATATTCTGAGTGTTTGGGCAATCACCACTTTCATCTTCCTTTTGAGAGAAGAAGAAACAATGTTACTCTGCACATTTTATAAATAAGAAAAGGTGGCCGGGCACAGTGGCTCACTCCTCTAATCCCAGCACTTTGGGAGGATCACCTGAGGTCAGGAGTTCGAGACCAGCCTGACCAAAATGGAGAAACCCCGTCTCTACTAAAAATACAAAATTTGCCAGGCGTGATGGCGCGTGCCTATAACCCCAGCTACTCAGGAGGCTGAGGCAGGAGAACTGTTTGAACCCCGGAGGCAGAGGTTGTGGTGAGCCAAGATTGCACCATTGCACTCCAGCCTTGTCAACAAGAGCAAAACTCCATCTAAAAAACAAAACAAAACAAAAAAAGACACAGGAAAAAGTGTGTAATGTGCCAGAAATCAGAAATCTCACAACAAACAAATGGAAACAGAGTCTCACTCTGTCACCCAGGCTGGAGTGCAGTGGCACAACCTTGGCTCACTGCAAACGTCTGCCTCCTGGGTTCAAGCGATTCTCCTGCCTCAGCCACCCGAGTAGCTGGGATTACAGATGCCTGCCACCATGCCCCGGCTAATTTTTGTATTTTTAGTAGAGACAGGGTTTCACCATGTTGGCCAGGCTGGTCTCTATTATTATTCCCATTTTGTAGAAGAGGCAAGTGAAACTCTTATATATTTTGACAGCCTGAGAAGGGTCCCATAGCTAATAACTGGAGCCAGGGTTCAAATTCAGTCTGTACTGCTCCATATTCCAAGCTTTTCCACTCAACAGTGCTACCTACATTTGGGTCTCCAGAGTCCTATTCTAGTTCTATTCTAATCCAGTGCCCTTTCCAATTCTTATATGGGTATTCGTTGACTTATTAATTCACTTGTTCATTACAGAGCGCCTCCTCTTTGCCATGCATTGTGTTCTGGGTGGCAGCTACAGAGATAGTGAAGAGGAGAAGTATCCACTCACCCAGCACATGTCTGGGGAGACCAATGGGTCAACAGCAAGATTACAGCATAGCACGAGTGGCCTGTGACAAAAACAAAGGGCAACATGGATGGTCAGAAGAGATATTTGAGCTGAATATCAAAGGATGTGCAAGTTTGTCCAAGAAAAAGGGAATTCCGAGACAGCGAGCTGGATGCTCAAACCCAGTTTAGAGTAGGGGAGACAGTTACTGGAGAGATAAGAAAGACAGAATGTGAGGGGCATCTGTGGCTAACTCCGTGGTTTCCAAACATGTTTGCCCACTAGAGTAACCTAGGGTCTTTAAAAAAATGTCAAAATACAGGCCACATCCCTGACCAGTGAACTCACAATATCTGGGGCTGGGCCATAGGCATCAGTAATTTTTTTTTTTTTTTTTTTTTTTTTTGAGACAAGAGTTTCAGTTTTGTTGCCCAGGCTGGAGTGCAGTGGTGCAATCTCAGCTCACTTTAACCTCCGTCTCCCAGGTTCAAGCGATTCCCCTGCCTCAGCATCCCTAGTAGCTGGGATTACAGGTGCCCACCACCATGCCCGGCTAATTTTTGTATTTTTAGTAGAGATGGGGTTTCACCACGTTACTCACGCTCGTCTCAAACTCCTGACCTCAGGTGGTGCACCCCCCTTAGCTTCCCAAAGTAATCACACCTGAGATTACAGGCGTGAGCCAATGTGCCCAGCCAGCATTGGTATTTTTCAAGGCTCCCCAGGTGATTCCAGTGTGCAGGTGAGTTTGGTAACCACTGGCCAAACCAGCTCGTAAGGTCTTAATCCTGGAGTGTAATCAACAGGGGCTTATAGAAAAGGAGAGACATAATCAGATTCGTTTCTGGAAAAGGTAACTGGGTCCACTGAGGGTACACCAAGCAAGGAGTATCTGGAGCCACCAGCAGGTGGGAGAATCAGCTGTTCAAGAGCCTGACAGGAGTCGGAGAGGCTGCCTTTGAATTTCAGCAGACTTCAGTTCAAAATAAAGGTTCGCCTTTGCCAACTTTCTATTTCAGGCTAGTAACTAAACCTCTGTGAGTTTGATTTCCTTATCTGTAATGTAGAATTTCTAATACCTATTTTGCTTAATTGTTGTAAGGCCTGTGAGACTACACATACTCACACATCGGCTGGTTAGACATTCATACATCTTAGTACCCTCACACAGGGAATAGTGAGTGATAGGATATGTTGGGGTAGACTAGTTGGAATTTCGGATGGTGAGACAAGCTTGGAGGAGCAGAGAGAAAAATTAAGAAGCAGGGGCCAAGGATGTCTGAGATGGATAAAACTATACAGTGAGAATGTGCACAGGGAGAAGAGAATGAGTTGAGGATAGAGCCGTTGGGAACGCCAACATTTAAAGACAGGGCAAGTAGAGAAAACAGGGAGAAAGAGAAATAAGACAGAAATGATCCAGGAGGTATGAAGACAACTGGGCAGGAGTGAGATCTCAAGGTCTCAGGGTGGCCACCACAGAAAGATCAAGAGTCAAGGGCTGGCCGGGCTTGGTGGCTCATGCCTGTAATCCCAGCACTTTGGGAGGCCGAGGCAGGCAGATCACAAGGTCAAGAGATCGAGACCATCCTGGCTAACACGGTGAAACCCCCTCTCTACTAAAAATACAAAAATTAGCCGGGTGTGGTGACGGGCGCCTGTAGTCCCAGCTACTCGGAAGGCTGAGGCAGGAGAATGGCGTGAACCAGGGAGGCGGAGCTTGCAGTGAGCCGAGATTGGGCCACTGCACTCCAGCCTGGGCGACAGAGCGAGACTCTGTCTCAAAAAAAAAAAAAAAAAAAGAGTCAAGGGCTGGAAAATGATGCACGGATTGCATTGTGGTTTCAGGTCTGCCAGGGAAAAGGAAGGTCTCATCTTGTAGTATATACAGATGTATATATCTTTATGTATATACATGTATATACATATATACATCTATGTATATAAAACTGCCTCAGTTTAAAAACACTGAGTACCTACAATACCTCAACACTGGAGATCTAAGTGGACACTGAGAAATTTAGAAAATGAACCACAGTTAAGAAGGAAATGAATCATTACCGGATCAAAAGTCATCTATGATGAAGAGTTTCAAAATGAGCAGTATCCGTCCACCATGAACAACACTGAACAAACTCAGTGTTTTTACAGAGTAGCTACAGTACCTCATATTGTAGGTATATGTATACATAGATGTATTCCAAAGGCTCCACGGAGTGCCCTTGCGTGCATTTTGTGCGCGCACAGCCTAAGCTGGAGCCAGAGCTCGGAAGATTAATGACGTCACACCTGGCCCAGTCCTGCCTAAGTGGGTGCGGGATGGTGGACAAAGCCCGCCTCTCCTGAGGTTTGAACAGAATCAAGGAAACGGTTGTCGTATTTGTCTTTATTTTGTGAGAAAACAAAGGTTGGCTTGACTAGGACGAGAGAAAATATCAGAGAGGGAAGATGAGCCGCAGGTGTCCCAGCTTCGTGCTCAGGGAGGACGCCCTCCTGCACCTGCCTGCCTGTTTCCATGGGCTCCAGGGCGCAGGAAATGCCTCATGGAGAACTTCCTGGAAGATGGCCAGGAGAAGCCCCTTTCTCAAGGGCTTTCTGGGAACCCAGAGGACTATCTGCCAAAGAACGTTCTTTGGGGCGCTTGGGAAGCCGCGCAGGCCTCCTCTCCCGGGCGCTGGGGACCGCAGGATCCGCGTGGAAGCGACTCCGACCCCACGGAGTTTCCACGCCTCTGAGGCTTGGGAGGGAGCGAGGGGCTTCGGGAACTCAGGCTGTGGGTTTTCGAGTTGCTTTCCTGATCAATGAAAATCCTCCTGATAACATTTAGATTTTGTCTCTCTAATAGCAACAGCAGCACGTCTTGCTGAGGCCCGTGCCTGCCCCCGGGTACTCGAGGCTCGTGGCTGCTCCTCCAGCCCCCGCGCCTTCGCCGAGTCACTCCAGCCTTCTGTCCTGTGGCACTCAGGCCTCTCTTCTCTCGTTTGCTCTGGCACAGACGGTTTCCCTCAAAAAAAATCTTTACACGTTCAGAACCTTCTCGATGTCGATTTTTTGGAAGACCTGAGCTAACACACTATTTAAGAGGATGCGTTTAACAATGCAGGATTCAAGCTTTAGTTCTCAGCTAATTACAGTGTTGTTTATTACAATGGTAATAGGTATTCTATATGAGGTATACAAGGTATTCTACATAAAATATAGTAGAACTTGGCTGGGCACCATGGCTCACGCCTGTAATCCCAGCACTTTGGGAGGTCGAAGTGGGTAGATCCCTTGAGCCCAGAAGTTCTAGACCAGCCTGAGCTATATAGTGAAACCCCACCTCTGCAAAAAAAAAAAAAAAAAAAAAAAAGGTAGTAGAACCTCTGCTAATGTTGGTGTCATAGGGTAAAATCAGAGATGTTTTTCATTATTTTCCTGGAAGTGCATGCCTGGGACATGATTTGACTGACTATATTAGCAACTCCTGGTATCCTGAGGTGCTTTTGAATGTGGTTTTAAGGACTTGGGCTGCTTTTTGACATTAACTGCGAGCTGGTATAGTCATAATCATGATGGTATTCTCAGAGGTGAGGGATATACCTCAAACTTCTGTTTTTACTCTGGTTTCTAGACTCCGGTCTTGTTCGTAGTAGACAGATACGGCTCATCTTGAAACCCTTTATTGTAGATAACTTCAGATCCAGTAGTGATTAATTTCAGTCTTAACTGTGGTTCATTTTCTGAATTTCTGAGTGTCCACTGAGATTCCCAGTGTTGAAGGCATTGTATCCTGGATGTGTTTGTAGTGTTAGTGACATGCAGAAACCATAGACTGGCACATGTGAACAGAGAGCTGCCCGGGTGATGACAGAGTGGGTGGGAGCAGAGACGCCACTTGAGAGGGACCCAAAGACCTCAGGCAGTGCCACCCTCTCAACTCTCCTCCATAGCTTTGTGCTTCAAACACAGGACTCCTTTCAGTGATTTGTACTGAGTATTAACTAGCTGTGTGGGATGCACAGAAGCATGTGACATGGTCTTAGCATTCAAGGAACGTACAATGAATTCATTTTTTAAGTGAAGTCTCATAATTTGACTGAATGGAATAATTTCCATTGGCATTGCAAAAAAAAAAAAAAATACGGAGCCAAGAATCATCAGGCAACCCAGCCATAGTTCTGTTCTGGTCAAAATTGTTATGAATGACTTGGATAAAGTTATAAAGGGCACATTTATCAAGTTGGACATGACCTAGGGCTGAGAGGAATAATGAATACAGTACATTGAAGAAAGGAATGGAGATCTGAAAAGATCTTCACAGTTTCAAAATCTATCAAAAGTAGGTGCATAATGAATCAGTGTAAGGCACACCAGTTACCGTGTGACTTTAGACAAGTTACTTAACCTCTCTCTGTCTTTGTGCCCTTAGGTACAAAATAGGAATAGTGGTAGCACTTACACATAAGGTTGTTCTCAGTTTGAAAATCAGCACATTAAAGTGCTTGTCATGCCTGTCACATTGTAGATACTCAGTAAATGAAGCGAGTACTCCTTTCAGTCTGCGGTTGCCTGGTGGAATTATATGGTGACCCAGATTAAGGTGGGGATGGTCCACTGTGACCGCACTCTTCAGACCACGCTAGGTGGCATATGTCCATTGAATGCCATACTTGAGAGAGAGAAAGAAACTGGATTTTCAGAAAAAAGTAGCTACAATGGTGAGAAAACTTAAAATCATATGATGGAAGGTTAAAAGAACTGGGTCTATTTTGCCTGAAGTAGGGAAGACTCCAGTAGTACATAATAGCATTTTCTACTATTTGAAAGGTTCTCATATTGTAGATGGCTTAGATTTATTTTCTACCTTGGGGCCAAAGGTGAATATTTCAGAAAGACAAATTTTGGCTCAATCTAAAGGAGACTTTGCTAATACTCAGAGCTGCTCAAGGATGGTAACAACCTCCTCGGGAGGAAATGAAGTCCTTGTCACTGGAGGTGGTCGTAGGCCAAATAGCTACTTATTAATTGATGGGGAGACCTGGGGACCTTAAATGTCTAACCTCTGAAATTCTGTGATTCTGAGAACCAACAGAGCTATTTTAGTAAAGATAATAGGTAAGAAAACTTATTATCAATATGTTGATTTATTATATACCAGTGAAGAAAATCCAGAGTCACTAGATCAGAATCTGGCGATGGCAGCTTTCCTTTCAGGTTTGAAGGGGGTGGGGTAGGGGACCTCTATCATATTCTGGAGCCAGCACCCTCTCATCTTCTGTCTCTTGGCTTGTCAGATGTATGTGAGCCCTCTAGCTCAAAAACAGACCTTCCGCTTGGCTGGGTGCACACAGCCAAATAAAGAGTGGCTCAACAGACAGCTTATTGTTTATCTTTCTTAATCTCTTTTAAACCTCTTCCTGCCTCAGCCAGCAGTAAACCAGTTGCAGAGGTTAAGCTGGCTCCCCACTCCTCTTTCTTGTTGGTGTTTAATGTCACTGATATTTGTATTTCCTATTTGCTTTGGGTGGAATTTATTGTTTAAAATTACAAAAACTTCATTGTGTCTATGCTAATTAATTATCTTCTTTTATGTTTTGTTTTCGTGACTTTTTCTTTCTCGGATTTCCTTCATTTTTTTACTCCTACAATTAAAATTCAGAACCACATAGACAGTTTTGCCTTCCCCTTTGTGTATTTAGATTTATTGTTGCCTTAAGCATCTGTTAATGTTACAAAATAGCATACAGATATGGTTTATTAGTTGTAGTCTCCTAAGAGTTACAAATTATTCAATAATAGCAAAGATTATACTTGATGTACTTTCTTTTGGTGCATAGAATGGGACACCATAATTCTCCTGTACTCTTCACAGAATCACAAAGTTTAGAGGTGAACGATTGCTGATTTTCTTAAAGGTAGAAACTTTTTAGGGCTTACGTGTGGCTTCAGCTCCGACTCCAGCACTTTACAACTTCACAGAACTTGGACAAGAGGCTTCACTTCAACCTTTAACTGCCTGAGTACAACGTATCAGGATGAAGCCAACCATTTGCTTTCTGATCACTGGCAATTGACTCTCTGAGTGCTACCTGCTCATTCTGCTTTCTCAGTATCGCCATCCTGAAAACTGCTTTATGCTACAGGAGAGAGTTAAAGTCAGTCGCTGCTTGTGTCCATCCAGGTCTCTACATGGCAGGTCCTTGTAGTTTTCCTTTTTCCAACGGGAGGATTCCTCTCCTGACTTCTCTCCTCTGTCCCCATTTGAATTTGACTTCCTAAATGACAAGTTAAATTCATCTTATTGCTTAAGAATATTTTTTGACTACACTAACAGGCACCCATTTATGCTACATACTTTGCATAAGATCCTCATTTCCAGTGGGCTTTTCTCTCAGTTTATTCCATATATACTGGACAGCTACCAAGTGCCTTGCACTGTGCTGGGTAGGAACAGGGGAGATAAAGACAAGACATTGTTATGACTCTCCAGGAGCTTGTAGTCTCTTGCGGAGATAGGCAGACAGTTGCACTGCAGTGTGGAATGAGCTAGGGTCCTGGTAAACACAGGTGCATCTGGAGTGCTGAGAGATGGTCCGGACAAAGGGGACTGAGTCCATGTATAGCAGAAGGAGTAGGATCCAAACAGTCTTGAAGAGTGACTGGGAGTTTTCCAGAGCCTACATTCGGATAGAACAATTTTCATAAGGAATTTTTCTTAAGAAGCATACAGTGGTTTCCTCATAATAACTTTATTCTGTTTTCCTGTGGACTCATAAAATGTTTTGCTGCCATATGAAAATTAAAACTTAGAAAGAAGGGATTTGTAATGTAATCTCCATAGGCCTGGACCAGGCTCCTGCTCCCAAACGGTAGCAAACCTTTGATGCCTGTGATAAAGATGAGATAATGTATATCAAAGCACTTCATAAGGTAAAGGAAGCAATACAAATGTGAGACTTTAGGACAGTCAAACATCCTTTCAGGAATATTTTTCACTCCTTATAAATTCCCCAGTGATTTTTAAACCTGAAAAACTGAAATGCTTTGGAAATATGAAGCAAAGAACACTATGCAATGCATGTAGATATGCCACTAGGATGATAAATCTAGTACATGTGTTGAAAAACAGAGAAAAAATACAGAAAGGTCTTTCTAAAATACCTTAACTGTAAAACATCCCTGAAGCCATTTCACTCGGACAAATTTCTTTTCTCTAATATATACATTGATAAACTTTTTATTCTGACGTTGTTTCATCTCTTTGCATGAAATGCTTTTCATCTTGCTGCAGCTTCATTCCCTCAGACCTCCAAACGTGTCAGACCCTGAGATTTATTATACACCAGCACGTAGCATAGGATGAAGTTCATATTCAAATAGAGTGAGGACAGAATTGCTTAACATATAACACCTGCTCCAGCTATACCCCATTCGTCCTCTGGTGAATCTTCTAGAAACTGCAGACATCTGAACATGCTCAGTTCTAGTGGTAAGAGATGGAGCCGAAGATGCAGAGCCACCCCCAGGCTCAAATCCATTGATTTAGAAGTGAAAGTGGATCTACGTCAGTGATTAAACAAACTTGATTTCCATTTCTCCTGGGTGAGAGCACATGGCTGATTTAGGAAATAGAAGGAGGCTGTGGAGGGGAGTTGAGAATGGTCCCAATGAACCTTAGGAGTCTAAGGCTCAGATTCCACAACCAGGCTGGGGCCATCGGCACAGCAGGATATCCTTGCAGTGGAGTGTGTCTCACAGCTGTACCATGCTGCTGGAGAGGCCACCAGATGACCTGAGTCCCCATCACCATGTTCTGCAACAAAGAGCAGGCCTTCCTCCAACACTAGCACTCAGCCCTGTAAGTGATCTTGGGCACGGAGTGGGACTGCCCTCAGGACAGAGGTCTCCTGGACTGGGGACTGTGGTCGTGATCTCTGCTGTTGCCACCAAGCCTAAACCAGCATTGAGTGGGACATCTGCAGCTTGAGGCTATCCCAAGAAAATGTTCCTCACCATTAAAAAAGAACACTGAAAGATGGTTTTATGAACAACACTGTCACTTAACATCACTGATAGGTAGACCTAGAAGGGCCCTGAGAGCACATCCAGTCCCCTCAATATATGCCTGTCCCTGGGCACACTAGACATCAGAATTAGCGTAGAATGTGGGGGGAAATTGACTGTAATAGTGGCCAAAAGATTAGGTTTATAGTCCACATTTTGCCATTAATTTGAACCTTGTGGATTTGAGCAAGTCACTCCACCTCTCTGGCCCTCCATTTTCTCATTGAGAACTGAGGAAGCTGTATAGGTAATAAAACAACCAACATTTCTTGAACACTTCTACATGCCAGGCACTGGACTGAAAGCTTTGTGGACATCAGACTTAATTCTCAAATGACCTGTGAGGCTATATTCCTCCGTTTTTCAGGTGAAGAAACTGAGGCATAGAAAGGATAAAAAATTTGTCCAGGCACGATGGCTCATGCCTGTAATCCCAGCACTTTGGGAGGACGAGGCAGGAGGATCACCTGAGGTCAGGAGTTCAAGACCAGCTGGCCAACATGGTGAAACCCCGTCTCTACAAAATTACAAAAAAATTAGCTAGGCATGATGGCGCATGCCTGTAATCCCAGCTACTTGGGAGGCTGAGGTGGGAGAATCACTTGAACCCAGGAGGCAGAGGTTGCAGTGAGCCGAGATCATGCCACTCCACTCCAGCCTAGGAGACAGAGCAAGACTCTGTCTCAATAAAAAGAAAAAAGAAAGAAAGAAATGATAAAAAATTTATCCAAGGTCTCATAGCTGGTAAAAAGCAGAACTGGTATTTAAACACTCCTCTCCACTCCCACTCCCCCAACCTTGGAAGGTAATGAAGTTTCCTCCCCCATTAACATCCTGTGATTTTCTGACTGCAGTGCCTAAAGTCCTCAGCAAGTGATAATAACACTGAGGTGTTATTATCAGCTTGGCTGTTCTCTTCAGCTTCTCTGGGAGATAAAGCTTGGGGATGATCAGTGATCATTTGCCTCCTCCTGAAGAGGCTTTTGTGTTCTTATCACCCAGCCTCTAAAGAATGTCCCCTAGGTACCTCCAGGCCATCTCCATAATCCTCAAAGCATCCTTCCTGTTTCCCTCCCCCGCCAAACTCAGCAAACACACCTGCAGGCCCCCCACCTGCCCTACTGTCTCTTTGTTTATTCAAGAATACGAGGATTATTTATTCCATACCTGGAAAATGTATTTACAAGCATCCTCAGCAAGGTTAGTTTAGTTTGATTTTTACCATTTTCAAAAGGGAAACAGATACTATTATCTTGAGGAAAGGAACAACTTTTTAAATGGTACCATTTGAAATGGATGAACTTTGAATACAGATTAGTAACCTGTCCTTAGTTTGTATGTATAAGGGAAGCAGAAATGAGAAGTGTGCAGTTCCCTGGAATGTGTGGAATACTAGGGCTGACTGTGGTTCTGTAACTGAATCACTTTCTGGTTCTGGTCACCTAGTCATTCTGTAATGTCAGGTCTTGTCTGTAACACAAGAGGATAGTAGCAAAGTGTGTACTGTGTGTTCCTATTTATAAATCACTTTCACATACATTACTTCTTTTCAATTAGAAAATAAATAAGAGAACTGAGGCCCATCATAGAGAGTACAAGATTTGCCCAAGATTGCCCAACTGGTAAAGGGAAACAAAGCAAGGAGATAAACCTAAGGCATTCTTTCCATTTCACAATGGCTGAGTCAGTGAGAAAGGCAGAGACCTAACCAGAATGCTGTATTTTGGCAAATGTGACGTTCCTGGAATAGATTACTAACAGTCTAGAAACATGGAAAGTACCATGCAATTAAAAGCACACAGTCCAGGCTAGGCACAGTGGCGCACACCTGTAATCCCAGCACTTTGGGAGGCTGAGGTGGGCGGATCACTTGATGCCAGGAGTTCGAGATCAGCCTGGCCAACATGGTGAAACCCCGTCTCTACAAAAATACGAAAACAATTAGCCAGACATGATGGCAGGTGCCTGTAATCCCTGCTCCTCTGCAGGCTGAAGCAGAAGAATCGCTTGAACCCGGGAAGCAGAGGTTGCAGTGAGCCAAGATTGTACCACTGCACTCTAGCCTGGGTGACAGAGTGAGACTCTGTCTCAAATAAAAAAAAAAAAAACCCACGGTCTTCTGAATTTTGGTGAACACTGGAAATACAGAAAGTTACCAACAATAGGTTTCACACTTCTTTGGACCTATGGTGCTTTCTATGTCTTTTACATTTTACTCTGTGACTGTGACATGGTCATAAGTTGATTTGCAGAAAGGTTATAAAGAACCAAGAAACTTACCCCTCAAATTGCTATGCCCCGCAAAGCTTTCATCCAGCTTTGTTCAGTACCATGGTGAGGATATAGTTGATTAAAGGATCTTTAGCAATTGAGAACAAGTGTTCAATAATTCCAAAGTTTGTACTTCCAAATTTGTGAATCTACACATCTGTATTATTCTGTGTGTTTACTCTAGCTGGTGACATAGAGCCAGAGTGAAGATTGCTAAGGTGCCAGTCCTGCTCAAATTTCAATTAGCAGCAAGTCCCAAGGTACTCAGGGTCTTAGAACCCGTTGGTTTGTTTTGGAAAGAGACCACGTAGAAACTTAGAAGAGTGGCTTTCACTTTTCCGTTTCCTTTCAGTGATCCCTCAGCTATTCATTCAAGAGATCTCTAAGGTCAGTTTCTGGCAGGAACATCCCTTCACCCTCCTCCAACAATCAATCGTTCACAAGTGGCCATTATTTTAATGTGAGCGCATATACCTATGTGCCAGGATCATTACAGCCTGCAAGGATAGCCATGTTTTCCTATTTCTTTTGTAATCTCAAGGGTAGTCCTAAAGCCACGTACACAAAATCCACTTTCCACTTAAAGGCCTGAGCCAATGCCTCCACCCAGCCTATCACTTATTCTTTATGTTAGCCCCGTATTGCCAAGTATGAACATTGTCCTCTGTTTAGAAAACAGAAATAATGAACTGTATATTGGTTGTCATTGTTGGAAAAGAGAAAACAACCCAAAGACATTCTACATTCGAAGATAATTTGGTTGCTATTTCTCTTGCTTTTCTTCCAAATTTCTCTCCAAGCTCCAGGGCTTACAGCCTTGGGCGCTGGTACTATAAAGTGGATTTTCAGAGCCAATAGGAGCTGGCCTTCCTTTGAAGAGTCTTAAAAAGCCCTGAAGAAGAAAGTCCAGGTGGCATGTTATATCTGTGATGTCAAACATGCAGGGCAAACTAGTAGCTGACCTAGACCATAGATAAACAACACCTTTAAGAAGTTGGAGGCCGGGCGCAGTGGCTCACGCCTGTAATCCCAGCACTTTGGGAAGCCGAGGCGGGCGGATCACAAGGTCAGGAGATCGAGACCATCCTGGCTAACACAGTGAAACCCTGTCTCTACTAAAAATACAAAAAATTAGCCGGGCGTGGCGGTGTGCACCTGTAGTCCCAGCTACTCGGGAGGTTGAGGCAGGAGAATGGCATGAACCCGGGAGGCAGAGCTTGCAGTGAGCCGAGATCAGGCCACTGCACTCCAGCCTGGGTGACAGAGCGAGACTCTGTCTCAAAAAAAAAAAAAAGAAAGAAGTTGGATAGTCATACTGTCATGCTGTGTATCTAAGAAAAGGCTGGCCTTCAGTTCCTGGTTCTGGTCAGTTCTAAGAACCCCAGAAAGAAGGCTGTAAGATTATAAAACCATTGCTACCTTCAGAGAGAAGGTGCCTGGAGGGACAGTATTTGAAAGGAGACCATACTTAAAGTTCTGGAACCCAAGTTGCCAGAGTAGTGAATGCTAAAACTCCAAAGATATTTCATGTAAAAGTACCATAATTTCCTACTTTTCTGGAAGGACGCTCCTAAAATTTGGGTAATTTTCTCATGTCAACCATATCTTACATTTTGGTAGAGTGCTCTCTCTCTCTTTTTTTTATCTTGCAAATAATGCTCTTTCTGTCTTAATGTGAGTATATGTGTACATCAAAAGCTTTACTCTCAACAATCCTTTTGGAAGCAAAGAAGATATACATTGGGAGGCTGAGGTGGGTAAATCACTTGAGCTCAGGAGTTTGAGACCAGCCTCAGTAACACGGTGAAACCCCCATCTTTACCACAAATACAAAAAAATTAGCCGGGCTTGGTGGTATGTGCCTGTGGTCCCAGCTACTCGGGAGGCTGAGGTGGGAGGATTGAGGATCATTTGAGCCCAGAAAGCAGAGGTTGCAGTGAGCCAAGATTGTGCCACTTCTCTCCAGTGTGGGCACCACAGTGAGACCCTGTCTAAAAAAAAAAAAAAAAAAGAATATATAAGGTTGAGGTTTATACCAGTGCTAGATGTTGATAACAACCTAGCTTATCTCATGGGCTAATAGCCTTGGACAAGACCATCTAATTTATTATCCAAACCAGGGCACTTTTGAGAGTGAAAAGGGGCACTAACCAAAGAGGTCACCGGGACAACTTCTATAAGCCAGAAAGGTGCTGGCAGATCAGGATGTATGGTCGCCTTAATCATGCAGAGTGAGAGTAACTGGATGAACGAGGAGTGCTGAGACAGTAATAATGACTTGAAACTATCCTTTAGGATGTTGTTTTGCTTTATTTAAATGTTTACATCTATTTTACACAAAATGATACAGAAATTTAGATTTTATAAAACACTGCTTGCTTTTCTTTTTTTAATTGTGATATCAGGTACAAGACAACTGGCTACAAATATATAGGGTGTAGAGGGGGGGAAATATACTGAATTGAATAAAATTTAGTGTCAGGCAAGTAAGAATTTTAAGCAAACTGAAAAGTTGGCTGACAATACCTGTGCTATTTGTCTGTAAATCTCATGTAAGACATGAAACACATTTTTTATATAGTATAAAGGTCCATGTGTATATTTATTTATAGTTAGCATATCAAGCCATGTTTCCTCATAAGATCATTTTCTAAGTAACTCCTATAAATGCATCAAATATTATTTAAAATGTTAACAGTTACAGAAAAATCTCCTTTGAGAATTTTATGTAACATTACAAGGAAGCATGCTGATCCACAAATGAACCATAAAAGGATATTTTGATAGGAGAGAGCAAACATGACAAATTAAAATCTGAGTGGTTAAGTTACAGTGGATGTCATTTGGAATAACTAGTGTATACTTCAGGGTTCTATTGCCATCACCTGCAATATTGTTACAATGCAAGTAATTTTCAGACTCAGCATTTAAAATTCTTCTTTCCTACTGAGGCTCCTTTTACCTTCATCATCACCCATTCCTGCTATTCCTCCTTCCTGTAAACAAACTCGTGATATAACCTCTTAACTGGGGAGAGCCAACCCCAGAAGCACAGTTTAACCTGTTTATCAGCTATGAGGTCAGATCTTGTCTCATTTGTCTCTGCCCCGTGTTTCTTGTAGACACAGCGTCTGGACCCTCCTTTCAGTTATTTGCTCTAATCCTTTTCTACAGGAAGTTCCTAGGGACCAATCATAGCCAAGCAGTTCATACAGTTTTCCTTTTAACCACTTAGTCTCTGGCCCAGAGAACCCCTAGAATCCTATTATAGAATCACAAACCTAAGTTTGCATTCACACCTACAGAGCAATTCAAGTATGTCTGGTTTTGCTGTCTATAATACCTGTGTTTGTTCATTATTTTTCTCCTTTTCTGTGATCAGGATAGTCATATATACTATTAAATAGGAATCCATTTGAAAAAAGATGATGTTAATGCACAGTGCAAGAAACAGTAAGATCTAATAGTGTTTGAATATATGTGTCAGGAAGAACATTGCCAGAAAAGGAGAGCGGTGAAAAGGGGACATAGAGATTGCTGAGCAAGAAAGGAAAGAAACAAAAAGACGTAGGGGCTCATTCTAGCAGGTTGAAAATGGGGGCATTTTTCAGTTCAGCTAATTTGTCTTAATTGTTTATAATCTGAGCCCAAAATGATGACCAAAGAATACATTTGGTGTAATTTCATAGTATAAAGTATGTCCCTTTTCTGATCACTATACACTATATCCTGTGTATTGAATTTCCTCTAGAAATTGACTTGCCTTTTCTCTAGTCTTAGAGGGAAAACAATCTTACTTCCCCCCTATTTCATAGCTAAAACTTAGACAAAACTTAATCTATTCTCTTCTTTTGTGTTCATTTATATAAGATGTAAGTGCATATCTCTCAAAAATTTTTTAGTGGTCAACATTTTATTATGATATTATTTTGCTTAGCTTGGGATTTTTCATGAACTTTTGTCTTCTTAGAAAAATAATGTGTACAGATAGACAAAAATAAGAAAATTAAAATCACCAAAAATCACAATGCCCAAAAATAGCCACTGTCAGAATTGCTGGTGTGTTCAATGTTGTTTTTTGTTCAATCATTAAAGGGCTATTTTTGAGGAAAGGACTCTGCTCATTTCAACATTGTTGTGTTTGTAGATGCATATATCTCACGCATTAATGCTTCTGGATCTATATGAGAATAATTTTTTTAATGACTGGAATATTTAACCAGAAAATATCTGACATATGCAGCTTCTGCCTCAGCTTTAACGGTGCCCTGGTGAGAAGCAGCCGTCGATGCTGTCATTTCTGTGCACACACACAGACATCCATCCATCATGAATATTTAAAATTCAATCATTAGGTGCAGCAGCAGCAGTGGCAGCATATTTGTTGCAACTGATCAGCCACTAATGGTTTAAAAACTTAGAAATTGGGGGCTTCTTTTGTCAATTGAAGAGGATTATTCCAAGCCACTGAAGCTCCTTGTCAGAATGGAAAAGTGTATTAAAAGAGATAAGATTGCACACCCCAGGGTCGCTTACAATATGTAATTTACTAAGCACACATGCTTAAAAGAAAAATAGATCAAATGGATGAGATTGGAGATCCCTAAAATAGTCTCCTGCCCAGATCAAACATACTACCAAATAAACAAACACACAAAATATCCTGAATTCTGTTTCTTCCTGAGTCCCATGTAGATTTCTGGTGAAGAGAGCTGTGCTTTGTGACCTAGGCTTGCCACTCAGTCATCCATCCCTCCAGATTAACTTTCCTTTTCAAGCAAGCCTTTCACAACAATAGAAGCAGCAGTGTGTTCAGTTATCACAATAATCAGGTGAAGCATGTTTTCTTCCATTACCATGAGTTTGGTGATCAGCAATGGGGCACAGCTAGAAAGTATTCTTGAAGATTTTACCTCCTGTACTTAATTGATCCTGTTCACCAGGGCAATCAACTTCCTAGTGCTAGCAGTGGCACTTTGTTTCTTAATCAGTTCTCAGTTGTCTAAATCATATTTAAAAGGCTTTGTACAGAAGCCCAGAAAACAGTGTTCTAGTTTATCTGTTACCTCCCCATGAACTGAGCTGTCCCAAGTGTTTGAGGGAGAGACACAGTATCAGGTATGCATGGAAACATGTGTAAAACAAGCACTGTGGGATTCCGTGTGACTCTTGCAGGACTCCTTGAACAATATTTTTATTATTTGCTCAACGGATTGAATCTGAGTGATATTATATTCTCCATGCTGCCCTCTGCACCCAACTTCCCACACTATTCTGGACGAAGAGGGGTCTAGGCTAACCCAGAATAAAAGAACCATATATATATTTTTGTTTGTTTGTTTTTGTTTTGTTTTTTACACTATATATATATATACACACACACACACACACACACACAATGTGAATAATGGAGGAAAGAGGGAGGGGAAAGAAAGCTGAGAAAGGAAGAAGAAAGGAAAGGAGGAAAGAATGGAGGGAGGGAGATTTGCCAAGTAGTGAAATTTGTACCATTTGCAAATCAGTCAGAGCTGAGTCCCATTACCCTGTCTCTGGCCTGTCTTCTCATAGATTCAGAAAAATCCTAAGTGTGAACTGTGAAAATCTTACTGAATGATGTGGGAAGAAGCAGATCCATCCAGTCTCATTACACTTTTGGGGTTTTCCCCACCTTTGTGCTATCAAAGAATTGTGACATCGCCTCACAGGGAAAAACACACAATTTTCCTCCAAAAAATTAAAATGAATCACCTTGATTTTCTAAATTAAAGGATATCCTAATAAAGCCATGCAATAGGTATTTAAAGTATACCGGAGAAGGCCAGAAGCAAAAATGTTTTAATGGAGCTATATTTTGAAGACTGTGCCTGTAAAGAAAAGTTCTGTCTGCTACCAAAAGTCATATAAACTAATGGCTATTTTAAAATACATATTTAGTCTGGGCACGTTGGCTCACGTCTGTAATCCCTGTTCTTTGGGAGGCCAGGGTGGGTGGACTGCTTGAGCCCAGGAGTTTGAGACCAACCTGGGCAATATGGCAGAACCCCGTCTCTACAAAAAATACAAAAATTAGCCTGGTGTGGTGGTGCACACCTATAGTCCCAGCTACTTGGGAGGCTGAGGTGGGAGGATCACCTGAGTCCAGGGAGGTTGAGGCTACAGTAAGCTATGATTGTGCCACTGCACTCCAGCCTGGGTGACAGAGTGAGACCCTGTCTCAAAAAATAAAATAAAATACATCTTTAAACATAAAATAATATTTAACCTATTATTAGTAGGTCGTTTCTTTCTTAAACTCTTCCCCTTACAGACAAAAATGTGTAGTTTGGTGATAGAGTCTGACTAGTAAAATAAAAATAAAGTACAGTGCTACCTTCTTATAAGCCATAGTTCAGTCACCAAGGCTTCTGGCAATCTGTAGGTAGGAAAATGAAGGCACAAAATGATCTATCAAGACTTGCATAAAAAGCCATTCATAAGCCGAGGAGAAAGCATTTCAGCTCCTGAAATTTTTGTCACCATCAAGCTGTCACAAATAACTATAAGAATGTCTGCTTGGAGCATTTCAAACTCTGAGTTCTCTGTTTATATAGATGTTGGGATTTCCTCCCACTCCTAAAAACATATTCTAGACGAAGGGGTTAAAGATCAACATTACCCTGCTAAACCTTACTCTGACTCAAGATTTACTTAATGAACTGTAATTTTACTACTGCACAGATTCAATCTGTTGAGCCAATAAAAATCATTTTGAAAATGACCTACCTATGTATTTATTCAGTTTGTATTTCAGAATTATCATAATATCAGGTATAAGGGGATGGTGGTAACAATGAAACTATTATATACCATTCACCATAGATTTATAAAGGAGACTACCAAAGAGAAAATAAGAGATGACATCATATGAA
The DNA here is from genome assembly GCF_003255815.1 of Theropithecus gelada. Taxonomy (NCBI): domain Eukaryota; kingdom Metazoa; phylum Chordata; class Mammalia; order Primates; family Cercopithecidae; genus Theropithecus; species Theropithecus gelada. Next base: position 137,139,933 of record NC_037672.1, on the reverse strand, counting down.
GTGCTTCAGTTCAGATAAAGGAAACATCCAAAAATACTGAGATGAGTAAAATTTTATTAAAAGTAGCTTCCTGCTTTGTCTTGGTCTCAATCCACTCTAAGACCTGATGTCATTTACTGTGTGAGATCTTAGTACAATCATGAAAAGAATATGAGCATTTATCAAAACTCTCTGACATCTGTATGTTTAGAAATGAACTTATACAGCAAAATATGATATCCTTGCACTTATTTAGTTTTTCTAACTTCAGTTTCTACCTATGTGTCTCTGCCAATTTGACCTGATTCAGACACCCAGAACTTGAAATTAAAAAGCCGTTTTCTATTTTCATTCTTAATGGATACACCTTTTCCCATGTCCACATCAGGCCTCCCTTCTGTGTACTCTGTTTAATGCAGCCACATGTCTAGTTCCTTCCCTGTCTCTGTCACCACCCTCACTTCTTCTCTCCCATCTTCTTACTTCTTCGGTGTGACCTCTCTGTAGGACAGATTCCCCACACACATACCCCATCATTGATACCTACCCTCAGGATTAGATTCTGTCTAAGTAATTTGTGGAGCCATCAGGCTTTAGTAAGTATTTGACTGCAAGTCAACACCCATTATCTCATCAAAAGGGATGCTGTGTTGGGGCAGAGAGAGAGAGAGAGAGACAGTCCCCTTCAGGAGAAAAACCATATTGATGATATCGAAAAGAAAGAAAGGTGAATAGTGTGAGCCAGAATAGGACTAAACCAATGGCAGGCTTTTGTTCAGCCCTCTGGCATCTGGACAGCGGCTCTCTGCCTCTTACTCAACCTGTCCCCAAGCTCTCTGCAGTCTTGTCCTGTGGTCTCATTTTATGTCATCCCATTACTGATGAACAGAAAATTTGGGCAGCTGCCTACCATCCCGCTATCCCACCCACACTGTCAATAACAGCATGTGAAGAGGAGCCGTGTGGCTGCAGTGGTAAGGAGGGTACAGTCTATGACCAAGAAAGAGACACTAAGTAGATGATTAAGAGCAGTACACACTGCTCTGACAGCCTAATTGTCACAACTGATTTTCAGGATGCTGGCAGTGATTCTGAAGCCTGTAGAAAACATCAGGTTTTAAGGGACTGAGAGTTCACCAGTGGTCCATTCTTGGTGATGTAGGATGCCTTGCTTGGTATTGTTAACTCCCACTTCATCTCTGTGCCTGACAAACAAGAAAAAGACACCAGAATGCCACCAACATCTAAACAGTGGCATCTAATTGATTTTAATCTTAGTTCAACAGTGTGACCAGAAGGATGTTTCAATTACCATCACCATATGGGACACTGAGTGTCTGATTAGTAGGGATGCTCCTGTTCTTCATTCTTTAGGCAACTACTCATTATTGCATAAGATGTTGTCTCTGATGATAAAATGTGTATCCCAATGGACTCAAAGAGTATGCATAGAAACTTGAAGGTGTTTTGCTTACAGCCAGAGCACAGCAGAGGTTTTGGAAGTAGCTGGGTCCTACCAGAGCCAGAGGTGTAGCAGCTGCAGACTTCCACTCTACTCGCACCTCACATATTAGTTGTGAATTTGATAAATGCCATCCTGAAGAGCAATTGATTTATTAATTAGCTGATTCAGAATGTTCTTAGGACTCATTTGGGATATGGAGTCATTATAATTTAAAAATGTCAGCGCAGTGCAATAGAAGATGAAAATGGCACCTCCCAGGGGCCCTGTGGGCAAAGCTTTCTCCTTTGGTGGGTGGGGTTTCTCTCGGTGGCCACAATGCCGTCCATGGGAAGTTGCTTCATCACACCCAAACAGTAAGGTCTCAGGAAGCGAGGAAATGCTCATTTTTTTGAAACAGAAGCTGGGGTCCAGACTAGGACATGATCAGACCAAACAGGACAGTAATAATTTGGTTATTAAACTGGAGATAGTAGCTGAGCGCGGTGGCTCACGCCTGAAATCCCAGCACTTTGGGAGGCCGAGGCAGGCGGATCACAAAGTCAGGAGATCGAGACCATCCTGGACAACATGGTGAAACCCCGTCTCTACTAAAAATACAAAAATTAACCAGGCGTGGTGGTGCACGCCTATAGTCCCAGGTACTCAGGAGGCTGAGGCAGGAGAATAGCTTGAACCCAGGAGGCAGAGGTTGCAGTGAGCCGAGATTGTACCACTGCACTCCATCCTAGGCAACAGAGCAAGACTCTGTCTAAAAAAAAAATAAAAACATAAAAATAAACAAACTGGAGATAGTAGCAATTTCATTAGAAGACTCCGAATTAAGATACCGCAGGAGTCATTTCTAGAGAAACCTCAACTGTATGTAATTACCTACATCTATGAATAAGTAATCCTGTAAATTTTCTGGCAAAACATTTGGTGAACTGGGAATGAATGTTAACTCACCAGATTTTGGGTTTTACTTTTGCCTTGTCCTTAAATGTAAGTAATTAAGATCTGTCAGTAGTGTAAGTTGGGATTTGAGTTCAGAGTTTTGGAAATATTCTAATTCCCTGTATTGGGACTGGGTAGTACATCTAAAATTGTGATATATCAAGTTATTGCCTGGTGTCTTTTTTAAATTTGAGCACATGGACCCGAGAGTAGACACGTCTTAGTATGTACTCACCTTTGGGCAAAAGATAGATGGCATCATCTTTCTTTGCATGCTGAGCTCCACAGTAGATTGAGGACTTGGGTTGGAAGAAATAAGGTAATTGCCAAAGCCCCATTATCAGGTGGGTTCATGTAGAGCTTTCGGGAGGAACAGATGCCATAAGTTGTCAGTTTAGTCTTACCTTCTCTTTAGAGGGAAAAGAAGTTGGAGAAAGCATCTGCAGCTAACAAAAGGACTGATCTGGGCTGGGCGTGGTGACTTGGGCCTGTAATCCCAGCACTTTGAGCGGCTGTGATAGGTGGATCACCTGAAGTCAGGGGTTCAAGACCAGCCTGGCCATCATGGTGAAACCCCCATCTGTACTAGAAATACAAAAATTAGCCAGGCGTGGTGGCACGCACCTGTAATTCCAGCTACTCGGGAGGCTGAGGCAACAGAATCACTTGAACCAGGAGGCAGAGATTGCAGTGAGCCAAGATGGCGCCACTGCACTCCAGCCTGGCAACAGAGTGAGACTCCATCTCAAAAAAAAAAAAAAAAAGGAAGGTGGATAACTTGAGGCCAAGAGTTCGAGCCTGACCAACATGGTGAAACCTCATCTCTACTAAAAACACAAAAATTAGCCAGGCGTGGTGGCGCACACCTACAATTCCAGCTACTTGGGAGGCTGAGGCATGAGAATCGCTTGAACCAGGAGGCGGAGGTTGCAGTGAGCCAAGACTGCACCACTGCACTCCAGCCTGGGTGGCAGAGCAAGATCCTGTCTCAAAACAAATGAAAAATAAAAATAAAAACGCTTCCTTTCTAGGATTGTGGAAAGAATTAAACTAGGTAATGAGTAGATGCTCATTGAATACAGTAAACATGAGTTCTTTTCTCTTCCCGTTTTTAGATATGTGATACAGTCACTTACCCATTCCATAATTAGTTTCCTTGTATGTAAAATCAGGGGATAATAATGTCGACAAATAGTTACCTGCTTAAAATTCTTTTATTAAAAAGCAGGTATGTTCGCATGAATAAAACAACCTTCCCTTCCTTTTAAACTCCTTGTTTGGCATCCTCAAACCTCTCAGCTTGTTTCAGATGGGAACTTCAACCCAATGTCAGGTCACAGTGCCCAGGTTGATCTGTACTCCGTATGGGCTCTGAAAGCATCACCCCTGCGGAGGCAGGAAGCCCTAGTCTTCCCAGGGGATGCCATGTCTGCAGGTACTGCCCCCAGCCTGCAGTGAACTCTGGACCTTTTATTGATCTTGTGTGCATCTGGCTCCACTCTGATACCAGGAAGAATGGGGGTTGCTGGCCCTGGACTTGGTCCTGGACAAATAAATGTGTTTGTCAAAGCCCTTTCCTGACATTGGTTGTCTCTAGCCCAGGTGGCACTGTGGAGGGTAATTAGTTCTCTTTATTAGAGGGAACATCAGGAAGCTCTGCGCGGCTCACCGTGGACACATGCAAAAAGATTTTGTTAATGCAGCTGTTACTTGCCTTTTCATTATGCTAATGGGCAGCCTGTAAGAAATGTAACCTCCTGTCACTGGCACCAAGCAACACCTATCAAACAAAGCATTGTTTCTTCTCACTGTTGATAAGTGTGACTTGTGGGGGCCAGCGATAGGATGCTCATTTTTATCTGCTAAGTGCACAGCGCTTGTAAAAAACCAGCAGTGGCCTTGTTACCACTTGACATGACACTAGGTTTAGCTGTTTACATTGACACACTGCTGCACCCTTTTAGAGCTGCAGCCAGGGGTCAGATTCATTAGAAAGCGTCAGCGCCGATAGTGAAGCAGCATCTGGTGGGATTCTCTCTGCTCCTCTGTTGGAAGCAACAAGGCAAGGCGCTTGCATCTTGAAATGGGTGATTTTTAATTCTTTTCTTTGTTTGATTATTTGAGAACCCCTGTTTGTTCCTTGACCCTACATGAAGGAGATGAGAGAGAAAGAGCTGGGCATGGCATTCACCCCAGTGATGAAGAATGAGAATGCTGGGGCCTGCTGTTTGTTGCTTTTCTTTTTGCTGATGTGTGGCTCTTTGTTGCCCAAAAGGTCTGCAGAGAGGGAGTTAAATGCATGTTTTTCTTGCACAGCCCCAAGGCTAAAACGTGGAAGTAAGCTAAGTAAACCTTTTAAATTAGTCCTTTATGTCTTTCTCCTTTTGCCTCCCTACGGATGAGTATTGCCTTGATAAATTTGGTGACCATACTTCTCTTATAATGTTGGAAGCCACATATCTTTTGGTTCTATGTTGTTATCCCTTTAGTCATTTAGGATATGGAGGGTGATAGCCCAGAGGCCTTGGTTCATTTTGCAGTCACTGTGACCACATGAGTTGCTGATAACCTAGAACGGCCAGAGCGCTTGTTGCATTAAGAGCCAGAGCCCAGGCCTTCACTCTTGCCACATGTGACTCTATGTCCATGAAACTATGTGCAGGACAATGCACGCAACAATCGAGAAGTTTCTGGATACCTTTCATGATGTTGTGTGAGGCTCGCTGGCCGCCATGGCAGAGAAAGCAGTATCTTCCTTACCTTCAGAAACCCCTGGCCACCAGCATTGCTGACATAACTCACACCCTGTCACAGCTTCTTAGTTCAACAGGCTGCAAAAGCTCCTCCCCACCACCACCTGTTCATAAGGATGTAAGGATAATTCGTGCATTTTCTCAAGTTAAATGATACACTCATTTTGAAAAGCAACTACTGCATTATCCTGCCCTTGCCCTTGGGAACTGGATCCCTTCATTTGTCGAGAATCCCCCTTGCCAGGCCTTTTCATCCAGCCGCTGCTCACACTGCACGGGGGCTTCTGTCTGGGTGATTCTTGCTGGGGCGTGCCAGGAGGTATTTGGCATTTCCCTAAAGCCCATCATATGCAATAAGAGTGCCACCGAATCACGAAGCTCTGAGAAGTTTTGTAGTTTTGTTAAGATTAGTCATGGCTTGATCAGTCCAAGCATTAGGATACCTACTTTGCAAGTCCGGTGTTGTCCACCTGGCCTGGAATTTACCAACTGCTCTGTGGACAGCTCTCATCCCACTTATGAACTGCGCTTATATCTGCACCTTCTTTTTCTGTATGCCCAGTACATAGCTATGAAGGGAGGATCCCAGGGACCAGAAGCCAGGGACCACGTAGTGTCTTCGTGTGGTTTATATGTCATTGCAGTATACACCCAGGTCTTTTCCAGATCCTGGAATGCTGCCAAAAATTTCCTTGCACAGGAAAAGAGAGATGGTCACGGTGATATACAGACTTATACAGAAGATGTTTTTCTATCTTTGGGGGGCTTTTGACTCCTTTCCACTCACTTGAATTCACACAGAATAATTATATGCTTTTCTGAAGGTGTACTGCTGGGTCAGAAGAGCAGGGAGAGTTGCTTTTGGATAGTAATCCCCACTGCTGGCCACCAGCAGCTGCAACCTCCACAGCAGCTGCTTCCCCTCACCTTCATGCCACCATCTCCCCTTCATATCCACTATCTCCTCGTCTCTCTGCAGGTCATTTATAATCAGCAGTCATGGCGTACAGGCCTCATTAGTGATATAGCCATTCCTTCAGTGCTTCAGAAATAATCATTTAGGAAAAAAATGCACGGTTTCCATCCCTTGAGAGCCCATGAGTGATGAATTTATTTCAGTTTGGCTGGCTTGGCTGTCTTGCTCAGCCTTATTTCCATATTTATTTCAACAAACAATGTAGGGTGGGAACAAGAAAACACATGCTGGGTGTACACACACGCTGCATATCTGCTCCCTAACTTGATTCCTCTTGGGGAAGGATGGAAAGGAATGCCAACGAAAGAACCCTCCATTTAAAAAAAAAAAAAAAAAGATCTGTTGGACTTGGATGGGGTGCTGTATAGCAGAAGATGAGCTAGTTCATGACCATTTGTATTTGAGAAAGTGTGGGTAACATGGCAAAAGTAATTGATCCTTAGCCCCCCACTCTGGTAGTGGTGTTGCAAGAGTACTTTCGCCCCTCGACCCCCTTGCTCCCAGAGGATCTGACTTATGTCATGGTGGACAGCAATGGACTTTTGATGCCAACAGAGGATCCGGTGCTGTTGTCTGAATCTTTCACCTAGACCTTGTTCCTTGTGATGAGTGGGGAGGGGCGTGTGTGGGGATCACAGGCTGCTCTGATGAGGAATGATGCCAGCGCGTTCTTGATGGCAAGTGGTGTCTATGAATCAGACTTGCAGATGTGCAAGCCACCTGGCTTCAAGAAATCAGTTCTCTTAAGACATTTAAGCTTGACTGAGGATTTGGCTAAGGCTTGGCACTTAACCCACCTGAATTTTTTAGAATGAATGTTTTCAAGTGACTTCAGCCGAGGGTCAGAAGAGAAGATCTCAGAAATCTGTTTAGAACTATGTTGCTGACACTATGTCAAGGGGCCAAGCAAATCATGACACCATTGTTAACCTCACCATTACAAATCAAGTGAAGGGAGGCGGACACCACATCTTGATTCTGTGGGGATACTTTGAAAGTGGCAGTTCGTGTTTCATAGTAGCAATAATAATAATAAAAGTTGTTCTGTTCTAGGATGAAAAAGGAAATAGAACATGCAGAACAGTATCTTGTCCCAAACATAGCAGAACACCATTTTTCCTATGGAAAACTTGAACAATGCAACCAATTAACCAGAGAAGGAATGGAAAAAGCATGTTAGAAGAACCAGGAATAAAAATTTTTGATTCAGGGACCTGAACAGCAACACTTTCAGAATCTCTTGTTCTCAGAAATGCATTTTACTAAGCTTAAGATTCCTTTTTCTAAGAAAAGTGGCTTGCTTTCCTCAAACTAAACAAAGCAGGGAGGCTCGGGGTGAAGAAAAAGTTGAATTGAGCAATATCTAATGGATATGCTCCTCCCCAAAATTAGACTCCAAATGTACGAGACAGAAGGAATATCTCAAGGGTAGGGAATCATCTGTAAGATAGGGCAATACTGCTGAAATGCAGTATTTTTAAAGAAATAAACCCCAAAATAAAGCTAAAAATCTAGTGCCTGGTCAAAAATTAACTGTAGATCCACTTACATGCTAATATCACAATTAAGAGTAGCCTTGGGACCAAACAAAAATCTCCTTTATTAACAGAGGGAGCCTTGTTGGAGCAGCACACACAAGGCGGCCTCCAGCTACCTTGTGTCATCCTATAATGGTGATCTGGGAAAACATGTCCCAACCCAGGCTTGGCCGATGTACCCATACCCTCGCTGGGAGCCTCATCTAACATGAACAGATCTCCCAGCCAGCTTATCTTCCAGCCTTTCCATCTAAGCAGACAGTACAGAATGATTCTTATTTACCCAGCCAAAAAGATTTTTATTATCTATCTATCTATATATATATATATATATTTTTTTTTTTTTTTGAGACCCAGTCTCACTGTGTAGCACAGGCTGGAGTGCAGTGGTGTGATCTTGGCTCACTGCAACCTCCACCTCCCAGGTTCAAGCAATTCTCCTGCCTCGGCTTCCCGAGTAGCTGGGATTACAGGTGTGCACTACCACGCCCAGCTAATTTTTGTATTTTTAGTAGAGATGGGGCTTCACTATGTTGGCCAGTCTGGTCTCGAACTCCTGACCTCAGGTGATCCACCTGCCTTGGCCTCCCACAGTGCTGGGATTATAAGCATGAGCCACAGTGCCTGGCCTATCCTTATAATTGTATTATAAAATATTCCTGTGATGTAGGAGAAAGTGCCTTTCTTTGCCTTATCTGATTACCGAACTGTGCTCTTGTAGTAAAAGTGATTTTGTTTTGTTTTGTTTTGTTTCGGAGACAGAGTCTGACTCTGTCACTCAGGCTGGAGTGCAGTGGCGCAATATCGGCTCACTGCAAGTTCTGCCTCCTAGGTTCATGCAATTCTCCCGCCTCAGCCTCCCGAGTAGCTGGGATTACAGGTGCCCACCACCATGCCCAGCTAATTTTTTTTTTGTATTTTTAGTAGAGACGGGGCTTCACCATGTTGGTCAGGCTGGTCTCGAACTCCCGACCTCAGGTGATTCGCCCTCCTTGGCCTCCCACAGTGCTGGGATTACAGTCTTGAGCCACTGCACCTGGCCGGAGTTAGTAATTCTTTAGCAAATTAAAGATCTGAAAGTTTCTCATACTGTCTAAGAGAAATAGCCAAGTTGCAGGAGCAACTTAGTAAGTGTGAATGATGCTGTATTCCACCAAGAACAACATAGGCCCGTGCTCTCCAGCATTCCTGCATCTCTGGAGAAGGGCACAAGAGCCAGGAAGCCGGAAAGGCCCCTCGCCATTCTGTCAAAGGAGGGCTCCGGCACTTGGCTAACCTCCTGGGACTGGCTTGCTGGAACTGTGGTATGCCATTTTTAATTGGTAATTTGACCTCCCCTAAACATGGCATTAAGACAGCAGAAGTTGATAATTGAATAAAGAGGATCATCATTGTTGTTTTGAATTGGAAATAGTTCTCATAACAACCCTCTGAGGGTATTTCCTGTCATCACCCTACCTCCTGCCCCCCAATCCTATACTGCCAAGGTCTGTGATTTTTATGGCATTGATGTTTTTCTCCCAACTGCCCTTTCTAGCTTTTTTTCATTTACTGATGAGCTGGCAGATGATACGCAGGTGAAACAGACAAATTGATTGAGGAGCTGAAATGTAGATGTGTGTCTGGTCTCTATAACACCTTTGGGGTCCTATGTGAATTTACCTGTTTATTTATGTGTCTGTTATTTTGGTTCACTTTATGATGTGGTTTATCTATGGAAACTGCCATGAAAATGAAGAGACAGAATGGTGACGCTCAATATCTTCTTACTGGCATTTCAGCCCTAGAGGGCCGAGGGTCACATGATCCACCACTTTTACTGGCTTTCCTGATAAGGTTCTGTGTCATCCGCTGTCTCCTGCACAGTCCCATTGGCCCCCTGTGGTGCAGTCCCCAGACCCCTCACCCAGCCACCTTCATGAGTAAGCATCAAAAATGTATTCCTGAATCTCAGCTCCCTGAATTATAATGTTATTTTCTTTTCCATTATATAGGTGGAATTTTTCCCGTCATCTTTGCATTTAAATTTACTTCCTTTGAGCCACAATCAGTTCCTTCATGAAAATAACATTTAACTCTTCTGTCATTGTATGAAGAGAATTGAGGACCTCTTTGGAAAAGTTATATGAAACTTTGGGGGAGATGCAGCAGGATGCAATATAAAAAACTCTCAAGTCAAAGAGCTCACCCTCCCTCAATGACCACAGGCAACTGAGTAAAAACAGGATAGGTTCCTGTTGATAAATTGGAGAAGTCAAATTAGATCCTCTCTAGTCTCCTTACAGCCCTAAAACTATTTTTCCAGTCTGTATAATATTATCACGGGTATCTGTATATTAGGATCCACTGCAGAATGGACTTTTAACCTCAGTTACGGACTAGTCTGTTTTCTGGTTCATAGAAAGCCATTGGTTCAGAGTCTGGAAGGAATATATCAAGAACTGAAACAAAATCAGCCTCAGGACGCCTCAAATAATAAATGAAAGCTGAACTCACATGTCTTTAGTCAGTCGACAGTGTTCATTGAACACTTAGAATTTGTCGCATCATATCAAGCGCCCTGAGGCAAAAACTAAAACTCATTCACTACTAACTCAGGACAGAAGTATAAACATACATGCAACCAAGCGTGCTTATGCACACTGCTGACACACAGGGCCATCCCTGAGCTGGATGAAGAGGTCACCTCTCTTCAGCCCCTGCTCTTAGTGAAAACATTTACTTGAGTTAAACTTTAGTTCATTCTAGTTAAATCCAAAACTCTATGCAAGAACACACATCAGAAGAGGGGAGATCCCCCTTGTCTTGTTCTCCTCTCCCTATAAGTGGTATTTTTTCCAGAGCTGCTTGTTTCCTCAGCCAACGGGAAACATATTAGTAGAACATGAACAAAAGTCCAGAACTCTTTTAAGATTACTTTTCCCTTGGCACTGATCAAAATTCACTTCTTGGAGTAAACATAAAATCAGGGCTTATTTCACATTTCATTCTAACTAGATTTCACATCTCTAACTAGATTTAACCCTCCCTCCCCCTTCTCCCAGAAAGGGGTGGTCACCCTTTGATCAATTTTATGACATCTCCGTGGTTGATACAGCGTCGTTAAAATTATTTTGACTCAAAATTAGTAAAATTCCTAGAGCAATTAAATGCACCGCTTCATGTTGGAGGAACTGTGTTATATTCCAGCCTTCCCCCACATTAGCCCAACCTAATGAGGATTGGGCAGGTGTCTGTGAGGGAGGGTATTCTCCAGGGAGCCATCAGCATCAGCATCACTTTGGAACTTATTAGAAATGCAAAGCTCAGGCCTAGCCCAGACCTCTGAATCGGAGTCTGCGTTTGCCAGCTCCCAGTGACTGCGACGCACCTTCAAGAAGCGCGGTCTTACAGAGGGCACTGGCCATCCACGGGATCCCCAGGCCACATAGAGAAGTGGCCCAGTCTACTTGCTACCGCCACTAAACTGCCCAGTGGCCGGTGCAAGGAGAAGCTACCGGGTAACCCTTCCCTCGAGAGAGCTGCCAGATCTTTCAGGCCCACAGTTGTGATCCACAGAATATAGTATGGCATCGTTGCAAGAGGAAGAAAGATCAATGTTTAACCACAGTAGTACTCCACTATATCATCAGTTGTGTCTAGTATAGATTCCAATAGAAGTGTGTGAGTCCTCTAACAGAAAGCTTTTGTGTAGGAATGAAGATAAGTTTCCTATTAAAACCCACGCTGGATTGGAGTCTCATTTCAAAATGGCAGTGTTCTCTATTTGCCATTTCTATTTCCCTTGTACCTGTCACCAAGTTACATAAGTGATTTTGGATTTTTGTTAGGATAAAGTTTTAATGTCAACTGAAAGCAGGGGGAGCATCCCCCTGCCCCCAACCTGATTTTTCCACTTCTTTCACTGAGTTTTCCTCCTAAAGATCCCAGTTTCCTCCCACTCCCCCACCCCCCAGCCTAAGCACAATCTATTAAAGAGACTTTCTGCTAATTCAGGTCCCCGTGTGAGAAGGGATATTGTGATTCATTCTTCTAAAGAGCTGGTGGAGAGCCCCCACCCCCACCCCATCAGTAGCCCCTGGGGACTGAAGCAAATGGGCAAGTCAGTTTGTCCCCAAGCCACAACCCCTGCGTAATGATGATGGAGACCTTCAAGTGGCCGCCCCTTGGTGCTGAAGCCTTTGAATAACAAGGAAAAGCAACAGCTGTGAGAACAAATTCTTGCATGGTAAACTTAGGGCCTCGAACTCAGAGTCGAAGCACTGTATTTCTCATCAGATTTCTTCCACTAGGGTTGTGATAGTCTTGCCAGAAAGTGTTGTTTCTTGGTTTTCTCCTGTCTTTTCTCTTTCCCCTTGGCTTCCCCCCTTCTTCCTCCCACTCTAGCCTCCACGCCTCTGCTCTCCCACTCCCCAAATCGAACATGTACAGATTTTACGGTTCACTGGAGAATAAGTGGCTGTCATTTCACAGACGGGCCAGGATGTAATTAGCCACAATGCATTGGAGTAATGGAACAGATGTCTCTTTGTAAACTGAGTTTGCCGCCGAGCACCGCGTGTGTGTGACCTGCCGACTGCTCCAGGCGCTTCCACGCAGCCCCTCCCCCTATCTTTCTCTGTCCCTCTCTGGGTTCCCGGGCCAGAGGCTGGACTAACTTACGTGTTTGTGTGTTGACTGTTTTTGTTTTTCCTCTGCTTCCCTGGTTGGCTCACTTCTGCTGCTGAGAAGCTGCTGGTGACATGACGAAGAGTGAGGGAGCTGAACCTACGTTTATCGATGTAGTCATTCACAACAGAAAAGGTGATACCCCTCTCATGAGATAATTGGTAGTTTCAAGTTGCACTTATTACTGGATGATAATACACCAGCAAAATCATAAATTACCGTTATGCTCTCTGGCCTGTTGTTTTTCTTAACTAGAAATAAAGGAAATGCGTCTCCCTTCTTCCAAGGTTATTATTTAAAATTTAAGAGGAATAATCCAGGCTGATCACTGCAGGATGATGTGGACAAATATCAGATACTTAAACTGACTGCCGAATAACCATTGAGATCATTTGTTTATACAGATTACGTGATCGTGTGGACCTCTGCCTTTCTGCACATTTCACTTTAAATATGAAGGTCACACCTTAAAAAAAATCTTTTTAAGTAATGACTTCTGTACATCCTTACTTTTGAGGCTGAGGATTTAGTAAGTAGGCACCAGGCACAATTCCTGTTGGTGGGTCAATCCCAGAGGAAAGTGTGGGAAACACAAGGTCCATCTACAGGGGAAGAATGAAGTTGGGAGGAAACAGTGAATAAAGATGAACAGTGCTTCACTTTTTATAGCTTCTCTTCCCACCCTAGAAGAATGAGTGGTACGGATGGTAAATACACCCAACTCCTCCCTCAAGCCTCCTGCACATTTGAGGGGAACAATCCTTATTAAAATATGGGAGGGACCGGGTGCGGTGACTCACGTTTGTAATTCCAGCACTTTGGGAGGCCAAGGCAGGCAGATCACCTGAGGTCTGGACTTCAAGACCAGCCTAGGCAACACCGCAAAACCCTGTCTCTACTAAAAATAAAAAATAATAATAATAATTTAAAAAATAGTTGGGCGTAGTGGCACACGCCTGTAATCCCAGCTACTCAGCAGGTTTCAGCATGAGAATCACTTGACAGGAGGTGGAGGTTGTAGGGAGCCAAGATCGCCCCACTGCACTCCAGCCTCGGTGACAGAGAAAGATTCTGCCTCAGAAAAACGGGGGCCGGGCATGATGGCTCACGCCTTAATCCCAGCACTTTGAGAGGCCGGGGCAGGTGGATCATGAGGTCAGGAGATCGAGACCATCCTGGCTAACACGGTGAAACCCCATCTCTACTAAAAATACAAAAAAATTAGCTGGGCATGGTGGCAGGTGCCTGTAGTCCCAACTACTCAGGAGGCTGAGGCAGGAGAATTACTTGAACCTGGGAGGCGGAGCTTGCAGTGAGCTGAGATCACAGCACTGCACTCCAGCCTGGGTGACAGAGCAAGACTCGGTCTCAAAAAAAAAAAAAAAAAAAAGTGGAAAGGATCAACTCCCTGGAATAGTGCTGGCCTTTGTTCCCCAGGATATCATGTTCAGTTTAAGTGATTTTTTTTCTTCTGGCCACATGCTTAGGATCTTGGCTTTGGGTACTCACAGGAGAAGGTGATCCCATGCTCGGGTCTAAGGTTAAGCTCCAGTGTGTGCATATATTTGGTTCCTTTGTCAGGTGAGAAATATTCTTCTGGTTCTGAACTTGATCACTGGAGTCAGCAAGACCACGCCCTCTTGGTCAGGGATAGAAAATATTGCTAGGCCTTTATCAATAAACAGAGAGTGTTGTATTTGTCATATGGGAAAACTAACTGCAATAAGAGAGTCTAATATGAAAGTCTCTTATTGGGATCTTGGGTTTGAGTTTGGCACTTGGTATCAGTGAATCTTCAAATGTTTTCTTAATTTAGATTTTTTTATTTTAAGATTTTAGGTGTTATTTTTCCCAAAAAAGATCCAAGGATCTTCATTTGGGTTTTTAAAAATAATGGAAAGTTTAAAAACAGCAGTCTAATGTTATTTTTTACCCTGAGGATTTTATGATAAATCATAGGTGGAAATAGATCTCTGGTGGATGAAATTGATACTGATACTGGTTTAGCAACAGGTAATTGGAAACCTCCTCACCATGACCTCATTGATTATCCTTTGATTATGGGAAAGTTGAAACCTCTTCTATTCTCTGAGGGGTTTTGGTGGCCATGATTGTGTCATTGGTACAAATTTGGAAGAGAAAATGTCTCATTTTTTACTAATCTCCTTATAGCCAGAATGTGGAGTACCCAATATGCCCTAAGCACTCTGTCAATATTGCTTTTATTGTTTGGGTTTCATAACTCAAAGGAATCCTTTGTATCCTCAAAGTACATTATAAACCTCCATTGCTAGTATAACTATGTCTGAATGATTTCTGCTTCCTAATTAATGCCAAGTTAGGATCAGTCCCCAATTTCGTAAGAGGTCGGTGATTGTCCATGGGATCATGTGGCATGCCTCCTTGAGGAAAGGAGAAATAATAGCATCATGTCTTATTTTTTTTAATCCTCGTTAAAAATTAGCACAGTGTGCAAAAGTATTTGTTGATTATTTTAACATGAACTAGATTTCCAGAGATATAAATTATATAGGATCATTGATTGTTTTGAAATTACAGATATCTGATATAGCCAGGATGTACTGACATTTTAGAGAATCTTTGGGGAGAAAGGACTGTCAAGGTCCTCCAGCTTAACCTCTTGCCAAGAGCAGGAATCTCCTCCAAAACTCTTTGACGAGATGGCCGTGGAGTCCTTGCCTGTCATCCATTTTCATTTTTTGGATATAAAATGAATTGAAAGTCCTTCCTTGTACTCAGCTGAAATCTCTCTCTATATAACCTCCACTTTGTTCCTACGTTGTGACACGGAGTAAATCTACCCTTTTTCGTAGGCAACCTCTAGAGAGCTAACAAAAGCTTTCATATTTCTCTAGCTCTCTTTCCCAACTCAGACATGGCCAGTTCCTTCCACTATTCCTTACGTTAACATGATTATCTGACCCATGGTCACAAAGGCTATCCTCTTTCTGACATGCTGATAATAACTGATATCTTTCTTAAAAGCTATATTCCCAGATCTGTATATGAAATTCCAAATGTCATTTGACCAATGCAGACTTCAATAAAAATTAGCAAAACTTGTTTGCAGCCTAAAGGTGCTTGACTCCGTTATAAACCTCACATAACATAACATAGACAAGATTTTCCTAGCATAGCATAAGAGCAGTTAGCGTTTGTGAATCTATTTGGGTGTTAATACTTTCCTGACCTGGTAAGATTTGTATTTTTCTTGTCATTGTCATTCTTCCTGCTTACTCTGCCAGTATACAAGTCACTAATATAAATAGGAGCAGAATTACTGTGGAGTTGCCCGTCACTGTACAGTGGAATCCAGACCCCTTGGTATGTTCAGCTTCATCATCTGCCTCCTGGCTTCATCTCTTTCCCCTTCCTCATAACATCCTCTGCAATTTACCATGCCAGTTCCTCAAACACAGGCTGTTCATGGCTTCACACAGGTTATTTCTCTACTTGGAATGCTTTGGCCACACTTGATCTGACTCATAAACTTCTACTAGTCCTTAATCCTTTAAGGCTTAACTCAGGAATCACCTTTTCTTTCCTTTTTTCTTTTCTTTCTTCCTTTCTTTTTCCTTCCTTCCTTCTTTCCTTCCTTTCCTTTTTCCTTCCTTCTTTCCTTCTTCCCTCCCTCCCTTACTCTTTCCTTCCTTCCTTCGTTTCTCTTTCTTCCTTTCTTTCCTTTTCCCCTTCCTCCTTCCTTGTTTCCTTCCTTTTTTTTTTTTTGAGACGGAGTCTTGCTCTGTTGCCCAGGCTGGAGTGCAGTGGCATGATCTTGGCTCACTGCAACCTCTGCCTCCTGGGTTCACGCCATTCTCCCACCTCAGCCTCCCAAGTAGCTGGGCGCCAAGTAGGCACCCGCCACCACACCCGGCTAATTTTTAAGTTTTTAGTAGAGATGGAGTTTCACCGTGTTATCCAGGATGGTCTTGATCTCCTGACCCTGTGATCCACCCGCCTCAGCCTCCCAAAGTGCTGGGATTACAGGCGTGAGCCACCGCGCCCAGCGCTTCCTTCCTTCTTTCCTTCCTCCCTCCCTCCCTTACTCCTTCCTTCCTTCCTTCCTTCCTTCTTTCCTTCCTTCCTTCCTCTTTCAACAGGATCTCACTGTCACCCAGGCTGGAGTTCAGTGGCATGATCTTGGCTCACCACAACTTCCACCTCCCGGGCTCAAGCATGGAATCACCTATTCTTAGCCCTATGTCAGGACCATAACAATAGGAGAGGCCACCGGATTTCCACTTCCTAACCAACCCTTGAAGTCAATGTTCCATGTATATTTTTGTTTTGTGAGTAAAGACCATAATTCATGACAATAAAACTATGGTTTTTTTTTTTTAAAAAAAAAAAAAAAAAAAAGAAGTGCATCTTCTGCAAAGCCTTCTCTTGCCCATTTTCAACCTTCATCTCCATGAAGTGCCTACTCCACACTTTCATTGCAACATTTATCATTTATTATGTTGTATTTAAGTATTTGTTAATTTGCTTGACGTCTCTAGACTTTCAACCCCATGATGCTCAGGGCTTTGTTTATTCCATGGAGTTCCACTTTCCAGACAATGCCTAGTCTTTTAGTAGGATTCAATGTGTATGTGATATCTGTACAGGTCCACTAGGACACTTAGCTCTCTGTGTTTAAAGGGATGGACAGAGAAGTTCTAGCAAATGCTTTGCTCAAGCACACCCTGGCCTATTAGTGTAGTAATACCATTAAAAAGAAAAGTGAACTTTGGTAGTGTGTTTGGGTTGTATTTGTTTGTTTTGCTTTGTTTCATTCTTTTTAAAAAGCTCAGGCTAGATCCTGGTGTCCTAACATCAAGGCTTTCTGACCATGTGGAGCATCCACGTCACTGACTATCACAAACGCTATTACAGCTCCATCCTAAGCCATGTTATAATTGGTTTTTTTCTAAATGTTAATGGGTTTATGATTAACTATAATTTTATGTAGGAACCTACATAGAGGACCAATTATAGGTGCTTATGCACTCACCTTTTAAATCCCTACTATGTGCAAGTGTGCCAGACAAATAACATCTTGGCAGCACCGTAATGACTATGAATAGAATCCATAGATGAAATGATGCTGGATTCTTCAGTTACAGGCTCGCTTTTTCAAGAGTTGACACACCATCAGTGTATTTATCACCAATTAAATTTCCTTATAGTAGTCACTTGCAGTAATTTTTGAGGCAATCACCTCAGTTCAAATTGCCATAGCAAACCACATAATCTTACCAAATAGAATTATTATCAGCAGTCATCATCCTCATCAATTCTTTATTAAAGACTCATTTCTCAAACCATTTTAAATTGTGGCTTAGAGTAAGTCATTTATAACCACATTTTGGAAATAGGCACATTATATTTCCACTTCATAAATATGTTTTATTAGTAATGAGTAGTATAGTATTAGATTATTATTGGTATTCTCATCATAGATTGGAAAAATGCTTAATTAACAAAGATATTGGATTGGAAAAAAAATGACTCTGGGCATATTTCTTCTTGACCAAATTATTTTCTGTTTTTTTTTTCCCTCTCTAGTCCTTTGTAATTTTTAATTGCATTCACCGATCCCAGAGACTCTGTTTCCAGGACTCTGCGTAGAGAAGCCAAAATCCAATAGAAGCACAGGTTCTAAAAAGGCATTCCTGTTACTGTGTCAGGATCTTTTAGCATCTTCACCTTAAGCCAGTCCACAGCTCCTTTTCAGAAACCCTCAGCAGTCAGTCTTTGTTGGTGAATGGCATTGTTGAGAACAGTTCCTATTACACATCATAGAGCAGCTAGATTCCTGTTCTGGTTGTGGTCGTCTTAAACTGGTATTTGAAATCTAATGCCGTTTTTTCTGTCACTCTTTGGGTGTCTTTATTTCTGAATACATACACCTCCCTATTTTCCATGTTCTGCTTTTGCCTCACTTTCCAGAAGAACAGTAAGTACCAGAGGTCACTGTGCCAGGGAAGCTACCAAGACGTTCCTGTCATGCACATCAGACTCTGTATTAACCTTGGGCACTCACAGCTCTGCTTTAGCCAGATCCTTTTCTGAATTGTTGTTACTCATTTTTACCTAGAACTTCTCGCTTACTTTCTTTTTTGTCCTCAACTCTTGTTGGGATTCTTCCATTGTTTTTTATCGTATTTCATTTTCAGTGGTGCCTTTAGCTTCCCTATCTTGTATGAGAGTGGCGTTCTTTTGATTATTTTCTATTTTTCCAAAAGGAGAGGGATCTTTGTGTGATGCTGCAGTATGTGTCTGCAAGGGTCAAGTCTGTGTTCTCTGAAGCAACAAACCGATGGCTACATTTGTGGATGTTTTGCTAACACAAAAGAGCATGGGTTTGTGTTTCAGCCTAAATGATGGAGTTCTGGACAGCTTAAATCTGAAGAGGCTTGCTGGTTCCCTAACAGCAGGCAATTATGTTACACTCAGGGAGCCTCTGTGCAGGCTGTTCTTATGCAGATAGTTGTCTGAGGGAACAGGAAGAGCATTCGAAATATGTGAGAGCCATGTGACAATTCCTCAGCAATTGATTGTCCACAATTGTGTCCTAATTGCTGAGCCACCGGTCTATCCATACTTAATGTTTTGTTCAGGTATCTTTCCCAAGGTCCCTAGTTATGTGATTCGTGTTCATAAAAGCTTCTAATATGGCCCTCTGTTCACCCAGCAGGTGAATAATCCCCAAGTTAATAAGAAGGTAAGCACTCTTATGAACACAGCTTTAAAAGTCTCGACCCAACTCTGAATTCACACTGTGAGGGAAAACTACCCTTTACTGATACTCCTCGTGGCATACACAAGCAAGCCAGCCCATGTCGGCTTTCCAGGGTGGAAGGGACATTGACCTGGGATGCTGAGGTGGGGGCCGGGGTCAGGATGGCTCAAGTGGATGCCAGGGGAGGCTGCTCAGTAACAAAGACACCAACAGCACACTCTTCTCACGTGGGAAGGAAAAAGCTTCTCTGAATTAGAGACCCATCCCAGCCAGTGAAGAGGCCAGCCCAGTTTAGCTAGAAGATCTGCGACAGATACCCCCTTCCTCCCACAGGGGTCCCATGGAAAAGCCGACAAGGGACACAAAACTGCTCCCAAAGTGATATCCAGACCCTGGGTTACAAATGAGGATTGATGTTCCGCTGAGAAACTATAATGGCCTTATCACAGCAATCATCCTAGAACACCCATCCCTCCTCTCTTCTCCCTTCACATCTGACTGGTTATCTATTGTTCCTCATTGCCAGTGCTTGTTTGAAGAGCTCGGCAGCATTTGCAGGTATAAAAGAATGTGCACCTTTTTTTTTCCTCCTCTTCCTTGAAGTCATTGTCTATATTTAGGTCAGTGACGTGATGAGAGATGTTGATGTGTTTTGTACCTCGCACTGCAAATTGCCTCTCCGGATACAGGGGACTGGGGAGGCTCTAATGGCACTGACTTGTGCTTTGTGCCTTGCAGGAGGAAGCTACCACCCAGCCCATGGCTGCCTGCGGCCAAGGGTGGGCTCTGCCTCCTGCCACCCGCCAACGTGCTGCACAAACACACATGGCCACGAAATCTGGCCTCCCAGATTCTCTGCGTGATAGAGGGGACTGTCTTATAAAAAGGTGAGAGGGAAGGTCGTAGGAAGTTGCTTTATCCTTTACCTGGAGTCCTTACCCAGCACTCTGCCCTATCAAGTAGAAAATGTGGCCCTGATAAATCCTGCCCACAAAGGAACTGTGCCTTTTTAACATGCAAATGTTCAGCCAGAAAAAGTAAATAGACATCTCCTCCTTCAGGGAACTAGGAGACAATCACAGCCACCCCTCACCCCACCCCCAACACCATTTCCCTTTCCTCTTCCTATTGTAAGAGAAAGAAATTCTAATTTTTTTTCCCATTATTCTTTTTTTTTTTTTAAGAGGGAGGGGCTTGCATTGAATTGCTCTTAAGCCACTGTCTTCTACCCCAAGTTCCTCCCGTCTAGATAGACTTCATTAATTTGATAAGCCGACACCAAAAGAGAGGGGTGGCGGTAGAAGGGGGCGGGGTGCTGCAGGAGGGGCTGCCTAGGGGCTGCCCTGAGGTTTTAGAAGATGAACTGCTAATGATGTTGAAGACATACCTTTTCAGACTGCATGGTCCCTCTGGAAAATCAGGGTCCTTTTTCACTTATTCTGATTGTACTGCAAGAACTGAAAAATAGAGGCCTGGTTGGGATGGAAGGGGTACGTGGGCTGGGGCGGGGGTGGTAAGTAGACAGATGCGTCTCCAAGGAGGAATCCGAACACGTCAGTTACACAGCTTGAAGGGCCTTTTCTTTAACAGGGTGTCTGGTATTGTCATGCTAAAAAGTCAGAAACTAATGGGGGAAAATAGATTAATTTGCTAGGTCATTTATTGAACAGTCTTGCTTGATACTTACAAACTAGTGAAATTAGTGCAAATTGGCAATATGAATATTTTGATCAACATCTGTGACCCTTGAATGCAAACTGAGTAGGATGCAAACCACAGAGCTTTTAACATGTCAGAGGCACTAATCTTTGCTAGTCCTTTCCCATCTTCTAATATGATGGAAGCTGATTATACCTAAGAGAGTCATCTGTATAATCGTCCCAAGACAGTCCCAGTTTATGCCAGTTGTCCTGGCTTGGGTGAAAAATTATATAGTTACCCTAATTATTACCTCTCAGCAACTGGGAGAAGCTGAGAGATCCCCAGCTTGGGCTTGATTCTATTTTTATTCTCTGTTCTCTCGCATACTTTCAAGATCACTCTCAAACATTTACTGAAAACAAATGTGTGAGGCATTCTGAGGATAGAAAGGCATTTAAGGTAGGATCTTTTCTGATTGCAGTTAGTGGCAATATGAGCAATTTGCAGGTATAACAAAAACCTTGAATATTCTTGAATCATAGATCAGAATCATACCCTGGCTTATGTCCTTCTGAAATAAATTCCAAGGTGGGGTTGGGGTGTCAGTGGTCATCAGATGTTAAGAGAAAACAACCCAGGCTACTGAACCCCCAATATTTCTGCTTCAGTAAATATTTTACTTCCTCCTCAATTTTACCAAGTGACAGTGATTGCTTTGTGGACAGCCAGCTGCTTTGTGGAGATCGGGAGCAGCTTTGAGCCTAAAGGCTGGGGGTTAGGGTAAATATTTCAAACACATGAACAGGTCTTGGCCTGCAGCCCTATCAATTGCTTAACTAGAATCTAAATTAGAAGGGCTGATAAACATTCATTTATTAAACAAATATTTATAGAGTGCCTGTTTTGTGCCAGCCACTGCTCTAGGTGCTTAAATCTGTGAGTGGATAAAAAAGAATAGAAATTCTGCCCTTGTGCAGCTTACGTTCTAGCAGACATTAAACATCATGAATGAGTGTAAATCACATAGTATGTTAGACAGTTGTAAGTGCTATGGAACAAAGAAACAGCAGAGCAGAGTGAAGGAAGGTGGAGTGATGATCCAGGGCACTAGGCTTAGAAGCTGCTGATACCTTCAATTCCACCCTTGTTCTACTGCCTCCTTCCCAGAGCAGAGCCCACATGCAAACACCAAGGACCAAGAATGCCAATACGCACATGCAGACACACAGAAGCTGCAGACCCACAAGAGAAGTGACACAGGCAGCAGCTACAGTTCATGATCTTTGTTGCTTCAGTCCTGGCTGCCACAGCCGGTGGTACTCTGTCTGTGTGTCTTTATGAAAGAGCGCAGGGGTGGAGGGTGGGCAAGGATGGTTGTAGGTCCTGCCTTTGAGGTGGAGGGCTGGCCTCTGCAGTCCCAATTCAGTTCAGGGTTCTCAGCTGGAGTTCAGGGTTTCTTTCTGCCTTTGTCAGTGGTCCATCACATAACCTTCAGTGTGAAACTTATCTATTCCTGACAGTGGTCGTATTCATAGAATCTTAAGGTACAAGTAATAATAAAATTTGACTGACTTGCATAATGAGGAATCATTTACTGATTTTCTAAGAAGGAAGAAGCCAGCAATATGAGTTCTTTAACACTCAATGAGATTCCAAAGACAAAGCCACACAATGTCCAATATATTTGATCTTTTTCATTCATCTTAAAGCTATGTGTTTTTTTTCCTCCTGTCATGTGTTCTACAGTTTCAGCTGAATAGGAAGGATCAAGGTAAATACCCCCAGGCCCCTGCCTGGTTTTGGAGCACTTTAAGGAGACATACTAGGCAAACTATTTATTCTGCTCTTCAGAATCAGGGCTGTGCTTCATGTGGCATAGTAAAGATGATGTCATCAGTTTGCTGGAAAAACAAAACAGAGTTCTGATTCTTCTCTCCCATTCATTAACTGGAACTGAAATTGGGATTCCTGGCTTCCTCCCTGATTCGCGTTTGAGATGTAGAGCTGATTCCTGGAGTGAGCCTGTGCTGCCCAGTGCAAGCAGCCATCCTACTAACATCTTGATGTTTGTGTGTACCTCTGCAACTGCTTTCTTTTTGTTTGTGGTCACTCAAAGGAAGGAATGGTTTCAAAGAAAGCTCCAATTCTGATGGAGCAGATGCTGTTCTTAAGTGTGGAGAACACTTACCCTGGCATAGAAGCCCTGCTGATATGTCTAGAGCCAATAAGGGGACTCCTGAGACTCAAAAGCATGAGGCCTGATTCTTCCTCTAGCAAACCTGTTGCCCAGAGGGGCAGAGTGAGGATTTCAGGAGGCCTGAGGCCCAGAACTTACCCCAGAAACTCAGCACTAATCACAGAACAGGAGGTACAGCTTTGGCAGCAGCTCAGTCACTGAGCCATTGTCTCCATGGCCTCTACTCCCATATTTGCCACATGATAGCAATGTTGATGATGATGATGATGGTGGTGGTGGTGGTGACGCTGATAATGCTAATGATGATCCTGATGATAATAGTGATGATGATGATGATTGTGATGATGATGGTGATTGTGATGATGATGGTGATGTTGATCCTGATGATGGTGGCGATGATGACGATGATGGTGATTGTGATGATGGTGATGATGATGATGATAGTGATTGTGATGATGATGGTAATGATGATGATGGTGATTGTGATGATGATGATGATGGTGATTGTGATGATGGTGATTGTATGATGGTGATGATGATGATGGTGATTGTGATGATGGTGGTGGTGGTGGTGCTGGTGATGATGATGATGATGATGGTGATTGTGAAGATGATGGTGATGATGTTTATCCTGATGCTCATGATGGTGATGATGGTAATGGTGATGGTGATGATGGTGATGGTTATGGTGATGATGATGGTGATTGTGATGATGATGGTGATGATGATGATGGTGATTGTGAAGATGATGGTGATGATGTTGATCCTGATGCTCATGATGGTGATGATGGTGATGGTGATGATGATGGTGATGATGTTGATCCTGACTTCCAATTGCTTTACCAAAAGAAAGGGCTAAGAAAGCTGTGCAAAATTTAAATACTGGTCCCAAATAGATGGTTTGTTTCTGGTTTTATCAACTCTCCAAATACTGAACTCCATAGGCAGTTGTGAGCACGGAATTAATCATTTAAAAAAGTAAGTACTTCCTGGATGCCTACACTGGGATAAGCATTTTATCTCACTTAACCCTCACACATCTTTTGAATATAGGCACTATTGTCCACGTTATATAAATGATAAAAATGAGCCTGGCACATTTTGTTGTTATCAGTTACCCAGCTACCATGCTACAGTCAGATTTTGAACTCGGAAGTGGCCAGTACCAATGCCCAGGCCACCTTCCCTGCCTGGTGTTCTCCTGCTCTCAGCCTCTTCTGTTCTTCAGGTGGTGTATGGTAGAAAGGTGTGCCTCGCAGCAGGGCCCTGCTTACTTAGGTTAGCTTGCTGCCTAATACAGTGGTCCCCAACCTTTTTGGCACCAATGACCAGTTTCCTAGAAGACAATTTTTCCACAGACCAGGGGTTGGCCAAGGGGAGGGTTTCAGGATGAAACTCTTCCACCTCAGATCATCAGGCATTAGATTCTCATAAGGAGCATGCAACCTAGATCCCTCACATGTACAGTTCACAGTAGGGTTTGTGCTGCTATGAGAATCTAATGCCACTGCCGATCTGACAGGAGGAGGAGCTCAGGTGATAATGGTCACTCGCCTGCCACTCACCTCCTACTGTGCCACCTGGTTCCTAACAGGCCACAGACTGGTACCAGTCCATGACCCAGGGATTGGGGACCCCTGGCCTAATACATATGTTTCACAACCTTTGTAACAGACAGTTCATCTAATTAATATGAATGGAAACTTGGTGATCTGCTCCATACAGGCAGAAAAATTATCCATCCTGTTGTGATAACAATAGATTTACTTAGATCATAGAAGTTGCTGCTTCCAATCAATTTGACAATGGGTTTTCTCATAGGAAATTTCAAACTGTGTCACCAGATATTTGAGAAATTAGTATGGAACACATGAAAAATGGGTATAGAATAATTTAGTAATATGTGGGGAGCTCCTCAAAGGTAGTCCAACTCCTTGACCTAATGATTCTACCTAAAGAAATGTTTCCCTGAGTACATAATTAGAGGCCAGGTGTGGTGGCTCACGCCTGTAATCTCAGCACTTTGGGAGGCCGAGGCAGGCAGATCATGAGGTCAAGAGATTGAGACCATCCTGGCCAATATGGTAAAACCCCGTCTCTACCAAAAATACAAAAAATTAGCTGGGCATGGTGGTGCACACCTGTAGTCGCAGCTACTCAGGAGGCTGAGGCAGGAGAATTGCTTGAACCAGGGAGGCAGAGGTTTCAGTGAGCTGACATCATGCCACTGCACTCCAGCCTGGCAACAGAGTGAGACTCCATCTCAAAAAACAAAAAAAAAAAGAATGTAATTAGAGATGTGATCAAAAATATATGTATAAGGATGTTCACTATACATCCTTATACATATATATATTTATAGTGGTGAAAAATTGGAAAAAAAGACCTATATGACCAAAAGTAGAGAATTGGTTAAGTACATTATGGTATATTCAACTGAAAGAATATTTCATGGCTTTTGAAGTATTTTAGAAGAGTGTTTGATAACATAGGGAAATGTCTACGCTGTAATAAGTGAAAAAAGATAGACTATAAAACTACATATGATCTCAATATTTTCAAAAAGTGAGAATGTAAATAACTTGAGGTTGGATTTTTGGTTTAGTGAAATGAAGAATAAGTATTTGTTCCCATAACTAAGTCTAAATCTAAATGAAGAATAAGTCTTTGTTCCCATAAACTAAAGATTAGTTTCCATAACTAATCTTTCTTAAAGATTTTAGGAAACAACCTAGAGAAAATGTTGGCAATTGAAGAAACACTTTCTCTCATCAGCCTAAGTTCCCAGTGAAATGAGCTATAGGATAGTTCAATATCAGCTTTGAAACTATTAAATACTTCATGTTTCTCTCTTTAATTTTCTTCCTTACCTTAAAACACACTTAACCAGAAGTTCTATTCTGATAAAAGGTGATGTTTTTGTAATTTCATGTTTCTTTAAAAGCAGTCTCTTTCAAGGAAAAGCAGAGATATCTATGACATTCAGGTCACAGTTGCTTCATTGCCATGATATTGACACAAGTTAGTCAATTGACAGACCTTTACCTGATCAGAAAAATGGCATATTAGAGATTTGCACAGCTAACATAGAAGATGTCTCATATTCACCATTCTGTTTAGTGGCAGTCATATGGATAAGGGAGGCAATTTCTTTTTTATACTATGGGTGGAAATTGGAGAGAGAGGTGGGGTATTGGAGTGCTGAGTATAGCACCATTGCCTGAATGAGAAAGCCTGAGTCATCAAAATACTATCGTAATACTACAGGAATCAGAGCGGAAGAAAATTAGTGTGTTCTTCAACACATGGGAAAACAGCTATAAATGAGAACCATGTATGTCCTGGAAGGACTTTTGTCATAAAGTGTAAAATATCAACACTCAGGGTCAGTTAAAGAAAGTCTTCAGATCTGGGTAGGATTAGATTGGAGAGAAATCTGAGTCAAGCATTTGTGAAGAAACTACCAATTTATACTTAGCTATTTTTGCTAATCTTGTTTTCATAATCATATCTCTGAGAACACGTGGGTGTTTAGAAAATAGTGATAACTACATGTGACCACTTATCGGGTGGCAGTAGAGTCCAATTGGGAAAAAATATCCCAGAAGAAGTTAAAAGTGAGCTGAAGGCCTGCCTTGCAAATCTAGCCAATCAAATGATTGTAGACATCACACCTGTCTTCCCTAAGCCAAACCTGAGAAAAAATAAGATATTGAAGCAGCTTCACGCAGGGGATACAATTGGAGCCATGCTACCTATGGAACAAAATACTAGCCTCTTAGCATTACATTCAAGATTATATATAATCTGACTCCAAATACCTTTCAGCTTCCTCTCTGTCTCACCATGTCTCTCATCACTGCAGGAACACTGTTCTTTCTCTTTCTCTTGAGTGAGCCACACACTTCAGGGAGCCAGAGCCTCAGCCCATTAAGTTCCCTCCTCCTGGACTGGCCTGAAATGCTCTGCTTCTTTTCTTTGCTTGTCAAGATCACTCTCCCTGCTCCAGGCCCAGTCAAATACCACTTCAGCCAGAAATTATCCATCCTTTCCATACCTGTAGGTTTTATACCTGCCTTCATTTCATGCTTATTTTATTCGGCCTTACATTTTTGCTGGCTGTTTGTTTCTCTCCCCTAACGGATCATTATTCATCTGCGTGCACCTCTGATGCCAGCCAAATGAGTTCATACAATAGGCACTTAATAAGTGTTTGCTGCATTTAGTCAAGTATAATATGCTGTATGAATATTAAAATGTTTGATACAGGCCATATGTATCAGATTTTCCAGACAAAATATGTGAAGAAATATGACCTTGGGACAGAATATTTGAAATTGAACTGATACTACAAGACCCAGGTTGTGAAGGCTACTGTAATCCGTAATAGTAGCGAACGTTTTGGGGTATTTGCTTCATTCTAGGTATTACACTAAGTTCTTTCCATATAATATCCCATTTGATCATCCCAACACAAGAAAGTGGGCCTCATAGCAGGCACTGGTGTATTTTGTAACAACTTCCTTTGTTCTGACAATTCTTCTCCAATTCTTATTGGTATTCTGTAGTGTTTGATGATTTTCCAATTCCTGGGGAACCTCTAAAATGTATCAACTCTTAGGAGAATGGACTTCTCCTAAGTAAAATAGTCATGCATGGGAAGGAATGGTGATAGGACCTCAATTAGAGAAAATCTCATGGAAGAGATTAGTCCTGCTTTAGCAAATATTTATGAGCACACACTATGTGGCAAAGTACTTAGTAAACACTGGGGACAGAAAACAGAGATGCTGCCTAACCACATGCACAGGAGTTTAACCACAAAAACAGACATTAATGAAATAATCACACACACACATAATTACAGCCCATGATGAGGGCAGGTGCTGTGAAGGAAATGTATAGACAGCCATGAGCATGTCTAAGCTAGCCTAATGAGGGAGGCACCAGTCAAGGAAGATTTCTCAGAGATCCAGAAAACCAATAGACAGTAGTCAGGGCAGTGATTCTCCAAGCATGGTTCTAGGACTAGCAGGATCAACATCACCTGGGGACTTGTTAGAATTGCAAATGATCAGGTCCCACCTCAGGCCTACAGTATCAGAAATTCTCAGGAGTGGCGCCCAGTATTGTGGCATTTTAACAAACCCACCAGGCAACTGTGATAGACCCTCAAGTTTGAAAAACACTATACCAGCAGATGAGATGAGCTGGGGATGGGGCTGAGGCAGAGCATTTCAGCTACAAGAAGTCATAACCACAAGAAGCAGTACAGTGAGTCCCCAAGGCTGGGAGGAACACAGTGAGCACGTGGTGCTGCCAGGAGGCCAGTGCAGAGAGCCAGAGGAAAGCGGGGTGAGGCAAAGCTGGGAAACATACTGGTCAGATGGCTTCAGGGTTGGTGGTAAGATTCTGCCCACTGTACTGAGAGCTGTGGAAAGTCACTGAAGAGTTTCAAGCAGGAGTGTGATAGGATCATTTTAAAGCATCCCCCTGACCCCAGCATAGAAAACTGATGGAGGTGAGTGGATGTGAAGAGATTAATCTGGAGATGACTTCAGTCCTCTGATCTGAAAAATCATTGAACGGAGGGATAGGACATGAAAACAGAGGGAAGTGATATATATGGAGGGGGTGACAGCGAAAGGGCTTTGGCAATATTTGGAAATGGGGATGGAACCTAGGTTTCCGGCTTATGAAACCAGATCGACGGCAGTGGTCCCAGTCACTGACATACAGAAGGTGGAGATCATGGGTTTCATTTGGATCATATGGATTTTGAGGTATAACCTAGACCCTGGCAGAATTTTCACGGATGAAAGCCACAGAAAAAAAATTATTCTCGAAGGGGAGATATGGTGACCACTGAGCCAACAAATGGAGATGGAAGGGAGTTTTTTGATGTTTATTTGCCTGTTTCATCGTCCATCCATCTATCCATCCATCCATTCTACCTATTACACCCTTCTAAGAACATGGAAGCATTTGAAGAACAGAGGAGGAAGATTGGTAGATAGGATGAGAACCAGCTATGGCAGATCTTGATTTCCAAGCTAATGGTGTTGGATCACCATTGAAGGTAGTTAGAGTAACATCATGGCAGAGGTATGTTTCAGAAGGGTCGTCTAGCAGTGTTGTACACAGGCTTAGAAACTAGAAGGAGGAAAACCATCACAGTAGACTCTAAGAATGCAAAAGGACTCTCATTCTTTCTAATTGTAATATAAAGTTAGCATTTGGGAACGACTACACATTCACATACATCCATTCATTATATTCCCTCCATGTAGCTATGTATCTTTAACCTGTATAGCCATACAGTAGGCGAATAGGACAAGATAAACTTTGAGAGTGTGGAATCTAGGTCTTTTTCTCCCTTTTAGTTGTCTAGAACCAAGCAGGGGTTAGGTATTTTAACAGATGCTAATGTTAATTAGAAGTGAAAGACCTACGCTTAGTAGGCACTCGAGATCTATTAAATTGAATTGGATTGACACCAGTGGTGTCTTGAAAGAAGATGCAGCACAACACTGGACTTCTCAAGGAGAAAGGGCTGAGCCATGGGGGCCTTGCATGAGAATTAGGACCTTGGTGACCCCCATCTGTTCCTCCTTTCCTCTCTCCCTCCCCCACCGCTGCCATGGCGACATGTCTGGAATCACAGTAAGCCTTATACCCCAGAGAAAACAATACTCTGTTTGAATGGTCTAAGTTGGCCTCTAAGCTCTCGATCTGCAGGCCCCATCCCCCACAATCAGGGGATTCTTACAAAAGGCAGCTTTTTACCAGAGGGTCGGCCGCACTGCTGCTCATCGATTTCAGCCCATTTTATCCCTCGGCACTTTCACTTGTTTGTTTTTGAACTCACACCACAGCCTCGATGCTGCAGGTCTCATTTTAGCGTGAAGTTACTGATGTGACCGTCTGCATCCCCTCTGCTCAGCCCCTCAGAGCACCCTGCTTCTTTCTTTTTTGTGTCTTGTCACTGCTGTTGACTCACCAGGCTGGGCTGTTGGAGCTAAACTGAATTAGTAACAATGCAATCAACATGTCTATTTTTATCTTTGCACCCTCCCCACCCCCCACCCTCTCCTCCCCTTCTGACTGACTCACCATTTCTAGGTCTCAGAGCTTGGCAGTCTTAAAAGAATTATATTGGAGCTGGGTGAATATATGCACAGTTGTGATATTTCTACCATTCAACACAATGAGTGTTTTATTTTTTTTTCTTGGTAGCGCAAGGGTTCAAGCGTTAGAAGTATTATTTATTATGCTCATCGTCGTCCGTATTGTTGCTGCGTTACTGCTCAAGCTGGTGTTTATCTCCTAAGGTCTAAGATGAATTGTAGGCAAGGCAGGGAGCCGGGATCTGATTTCCGAAACTCGTCTTCAGAGGAAACTTAAGTTGCGAACTAAAACTTTTAACTTTGTCCCAGTTGAATTCTGGAAGCCTGAAGTGGAATCTATATAAAGTATATACTAAACACAAAGTAGTAGTAGTAGTACCTTTAAAAAATGCACCATGAATGCAGAATATCTTATTCTGCCTAGGCCTCTGCATGCTGATCATTATATGAATTTTATAATTTATGGAGATAGATCTGTTAAGAACCTGGGCTTTTGGAGCCCATATTTGAAGTCCTTTCTGCCAGTTATTATCTGTAATCTTGAGAAAATTACTTAATTTCTTTATGTCTTTTATAAAATAGAGACTTTTACCTCTCATGCAAACGTCATAGTCCATATCTCATACAATTGTTTTAAGGATTAAGTAAGCTAGTATTTACAAAGCACTTCAAAGTGTCTAGCACATAATAAACTCTCAATGAATGTGGGCCATTATTATTCAGCAGGCCATATTTACCTGTTATAAGAGAAATGATTCATTCCTGAAAACAGTTTCTTTTAGCAAGCATAGTACACTTCAGGATCTTACCTCCCCTTATTCTTGAATTTACAAACCATCCATGTTGTGGACACTAAGTGGACACCAAGTTCCAGAACAGACCTATTTGTCTTTCATTCATAAGTCGAGCTTTCTAGCTTCCTCGTCTGCCTTTTGCATAGCCAGAATTTTAGTTTCTCATCAAAATTAGGTTTTGGCTCTTATGTGGTCTAAATCCAAGTACACTTACTTTTCTTCTCCAGATAATTATATTTTACATAGAGTGACTTTTCCTTGGCTTATCTAATGCTGCCTCATTAGACTCTAAACCCTAATGATACTCTTTCATTTCTATAGCACAGCCATGGAAATAGCACATAAAACTCTCTGTAGAAAATTCCCTTTGTCTTCCATCACCCAGGTTCCTCCAGCCCTACGCTCTTTACTGGGTGTGGGAAGGAAGAGCAGTTGCTGGACTATTTTGGCAAGAATCCAAAGGGAGGGTCACAAAGCTCAGATGCAGGTAGAATTTGGAAGGTCCCCAGAAAACTCCCAGCCACTGTGTGCCCCGGAAACTACATTATCAGCATTGTCTACCAAGTCTTGGTGGGGCAGGGGGGTGTTACCCACTTTCAGCTATCAGAGCTGTACCAAAAATTATCTGAACCACACAGTTCATTGCAGTTTGTTCATATCTATACAGCAGCCACAAATCAAGAGAAACTTGGGCACAGATCTGTGGGAAGCAGTGCTGGGAGTTTTGAAATGGTCTCCTGTGACAGGAAACCCTCTCGGGATAGCTTCCAAAGCCTGAGGGAATTAAACACACTCAAGTCACCTTCAGCCTGATGAGGTGTTCAGGGATAATTAGTTGGCTCTTTCGTTTTTTAATCAGTATCTTTAGCCAGCTAACAGTTACATAACTTGAGATCACAGAGTTCTGTAAGGCGTAGGCCTTATGTTATAGAAAGCATCATTGCCATCCTGATTTCTGCTCTCCAAAGTTTTACAAATATTTAGCCACTTCTTCTAGTATGAATATGTGCTTCTAAATAACATGTTTCTGCAGTTATCTCTTGATTATTATGTTTTAGATACTACCTATCTACTTTCTACCATGGAAAAGGGAGACCTACCCACAGTTCTCTTTCTGCCTCTCAGATACGCTTCCTCTTCCTCTATCTTCCTAATTATTGATATATCACAACTTTTGGTGAAATCATAATTCTGTGTGTGTGTGTGTGTGTGTGTGTGTAATATAGCTAGATAAATAGTGTTTACATCCAAGCCACATGTTGGGCTTTGATGACATTTCTGTTGCCACTTTTGCTTTTTGTGCAGTTACTGGCTCTGTTTCCTTGTTTCCTTGCTCAGTTTTTTGTGGTCCTGTCCTGAAATCATTCACAGAATCTTCATCAGAACAGTGACTCTTCTCTTGATACATTTGCAAACATCAGGTAATCAGTCCATTTCTCTTTCTTCCTGGGATTCTTCCTCCTGGAGTCCTGCATCTTTTGGTCCCTGTCTGGATGGCTGCAGAGCTGGCACCCTGAGCCTTTGCTTCACTTTGATCCTGGGGGGACCTAGTTCATGGATTCCAAGTCTTCTCTGGCTTGGTGTAGTCCCCGTTTCAATGGAATGTATTCTCTGATCACTGCCTGAGAAAGGATACATGAGAAGTAAAATTTGGGGCCTTGCATGTATGAAAATAGCTTTATTCTGCTCATATGTCTGACCAGATAGAGGATTCTAGGCTGTAAATAACTTTCAGGAGGAATTTTGAAGCACCTCATGCATTTTCTTCTTGCTTCCAAGGTTGCCACCAAAAAGTTCACTGCCATTCTAATTCCCACTTTTGGAAACGTTTAGGATCTCCTTTATTTTTAGCTTTCTGAAATTTCACAGTGATGTTCCCTACTGTGGCCCTTTTTGCACCCATTGTTCAGGGAATTTTCTGGGCCTTTCTATCTGAAAGTTCATGTCCTTCAGTTCTGTGAAAGTTTCTTTTATGATTTCATTGATAATTTTATGATGTTCTCTACTCTCTTTTTTCTTCTCTGTTTCTATAACTCCCGTTATTTGGATCTTGTACCTTTTGGACTGAATCCCTATTTTCTTATCTTTTTCTTTTCCATTTTTCATAGTTCCTACTTTTGTTCTATTTTTGAAAGATGTTTTTAACCCAACCTTCCCACCCTTTAACTTAATATTATTCCTATTACTATATTTCTAATTTATGAGTTTTATTTTAATTTTCTAAATGTTTATTTTTATGCCATCCTATTCTTAACTCATAGGTTCTCCCTTTTTTTACTTTTCTGAGAATATGTTAAAGATTTTTAACAATGTTCTATTGCTTTTATTTTCTACTTTCTCTCTTCCATTTATTTATTTATTCAGTCTCCATTTTATTAGAGGCTTTCCTTAAATGTGTGGTAATCCTTGCCTGTACATTCATTGTGAAAAGTATGATACTAACAACCTATCTTAGAGCTCTGTGTTTTCACAAGGACTCTCAAGTGGCGGTGATTGACCTGAAACCCAGCTGTGGGGAATCCAAGATCTGTTAGTCATTCCTCATAGGCTGGTTAATTTCCCTAGATAGGAGCCTACTGGGCTTCTGTCTAGAAGTTGTAAGACTGGCTGCCAGTGGCCGCCAGTGTTCTTGAAGCCAAGTGCCAGACAGGTTTGGAGTGAGGTAAGATTATCCCACCACTGAATTGTAGATTTCCACTTAATTCCCATTTCTGTTACAGCACTCCCAACTTCAACTGCGCTTTGTGTCCCTGTGCCAGAACCCTCTGTTTCTACTTTTTCAAAGAGTAAAACCACCAACCCTTTTAGGGTGGAGAGGGAACAGTAGGATGGCCATGTACTATGCACAGAATGAGGGATAAGGGAGAAGGTCTCAGAGTCTACAACTTCTGGTACAGGATTTCAACCAATCATCCTGTTAGCTCCATGTGCACCTTCATCATCAGAGGTACCTAGTGCCTCCAATTCCTAGGCTCTTTAAGATTTTCTTTTTTTGAGACAGATTCTTGCTGTGGTGGATAGAGTACAGTAACACAACCATAGCTCACTGCAGCCTTGACCTGGGTTCAAGTGATCTTGCCTCAGCCTTCTGAGTAGCTAGGACTACGGGTGCATGCCACCATACCCAGCTAGTTTTGTAGTTTTTTTTAGAGACAGGGTCTAGCTCTGTTGCCAGGCTGGTCTCTAACTCCTGGTGATCCTCCCTCCTCAACCTCCCAAAATGTTAGGATTATAGGTGTGAGCCACCACACCTGGCACCTCTTTAAGATTATTAACATACATTAGCTAACTTCTCCTTGGCTTTCCTCCACTGAACGTTTTAATTTCAGCTTTTCTTGCTCTACTGAATTAGTTACCACACATTCATCCGCTTTCTAGTTCCCAAAATTATGTTAACACTTCATATATGTTTTTGTCTCCTCTCTGACACTTAATATAGAGTTTTGCTTTTCAGAAAATTCTGTCTTTTGTCATTTTTGTGGAGTGTGAGAGGTAAAGTAGAAAAGAAATGGAGATAATCATGTATTCAGTCCACACTGTTTAACTGCAATCTATGATCTGACCCTTTATTTCTAAGAAATACCATCACTGTCTATGTGCATCAAAATAAAATTGTCAGGTTACTTGGCAAGTCCTTCATTCTGGAGTATTTCCACTTGGAGCTTCCATAGTAATGTGGGTCTGCTTCAGCATTAAGAAATGCAATGTGATTCTAGAACTATCCCAGGAAACCTAAGTCAGGTTTCCCTTGTTCACCAGCAAGTAGTCTAAAATTCACAGAAGATCAGAACCAACCAATTCCCTGGATTCTGACCTGAGATCCAGACCCTAAGTCCAGAGCAGCCTAAGTAACTAATACTATCCAAGCTATGGGCTGAAGAGACCAGCCCACACTCAGCCCCTTGTCCAAGGCTTTTCTAGACTTTGTGCACTCTGGAAACACAGGATGATGGAGGCCCTTAGGTAAATTAAATTTAGGTTCAAATTCCAGCTCTGCCCTGTAATAGGGTATCAGTTCAGATTGCTTTGTCTATATGTTAGAAGCACTCCATAACAGTGGTGTAAGTTTTAAAAAGTTTCATTTTCCTCATGCAATAAGAAGCCAGATATAGGCAGATGAGAGGAAATGTAACTGATGTGCAATGTCAGTTATTTCATATCTCCTTCTGTCTTCCTACTCAATGCATGGCTTTTATCCTCATGCTTGTTATCTCAAGGTCATAGAATGACATCTTCATTACTGACCTTACATCTGCACTCCAAGCCAGAGGAAAATGAAGAAAATAACAGAAGAAAAGGGCAGGGCCAGTCACAAATTCCCAGCATACTTCTACAGACATCTCATTGGCCGAAACTGTGCTACATGGCCACCCCTAGCTGCAAGGGAGGCAGGAAAATCCCTCCTCAATTACAATCAGGATTCTAATGAAGAAAAGGAATATTCGCTAGGCAGCCAGTGGTGTCTACCACACTAGGCAAAAAAATATTTAAATTCACTTGATTTTTATAACCCTAACTATAAAGTGAGAGTAAAAAACCTATCTCATAGAGTTGTAGAGAAGAATAAAGGGGAAAATATTTAGAAGATGCGTACCTGACACATAATGTGCCCTCCATAAATGTTAGTTTCCTTCTCTGCAATCCTTCTGTGATCACTCACAGATCCCTCTGTGGTCTGATTTCTGAACACACCAAAATATCATATGCTGTGAAGACCTGTACAGATATATGTTACTTGATAAAAATTAATTTTGGGCCAGGCATGATGTTTTATGCCTGTAATTCCAACACTTTGGGAGGCCGAGATGAGAGGATCACTTGAGGCCAGAAATTTGAGATCAGCCTGGGCAACATAGCTAGACCCTGACTCTAAAAAAATTTAAAAAGTAGCTGGGTGTGGTCGTGTGCCTATAGTGCCAGCTACTCAGGAGGCTGAGGCCAGAGTATTACTTGAGCCCAGGAGTTTGAGGCTGCAGCAAGCTATGATGGGGCCACTGCACTCCAGCCTGGGTGACAGAGCCAGACTCTGTCTCTAAAAAAAAAAAAAAAAATCAATTTTGGTTTACACATTGCATGACATCTCTTGGCAAAGCATCAGTAAAAATGAAATTTGGAAATCACAAGTCAAAAAAATGTATTTTTAGCTAGAATGTCTGAATATAAGACTATAAGGATGATTTTACAGTCCATGTCTTTATTTCGCCTCCCTTTATAACTATCCACCCACCAACCTCTCTTTACTAAACTCTTCTCTTGATCCCTTGAGAGGTTCCTCCATTTGTATTTACCATTATTCATCTACAAAGCTTTATTATGCCGTTACTGGAGCATCCGTGTGTGTGTGTGTGTGTGTGTGTGTGTGTGTACGTGCAGGTGTAAATGTGCATTTCTTTAATCAGCCCAGCCACTGACCGTCCCTGTGCTTTCTTCACACAGCAAACCAGGTGGGAGTCAGGAAGGCGGAGGCTCACATGTGGGACGGGTTGTGGCCAGCCAAGCCTGCAACTGAGGGTTTATGAAAACAACAATGCTCTGTTAGAGTTTGGGTCTCAGAGGGTGAGAACACATACGGTTTCCGTGATTTTGGTCCACAGAGTTTTCCTGCTGGTACCTACGATGAACTGTTTCCCATCCTGCCTTGTTTCCCGCCCCATGCCCCATGACTGACATGTGCCGGTGCACAGTCTAGCAGAGGGTGGGGACCAGGGTCACATCTCCACAAGCTACATTGGAAGGGGCCTTTGTTTTCTCTCCAGCAAAATAAGCATGGGTAACAGAGGGTAAAGATTTGGTGCTGTGGCTGCTTCTGTACGGTGAAAAAATAAACAATATTCCAATGCCGTGTAAGCCAGGCTGCCTCCTAAAATCAGCGGCTAAGAGCACATCCTCTCAAGATAAATACAGAAGGGAAAGAAAGAAAGAAACCTCTCCTTCCCCGTTTAAAAATGTTTCCCTTCTCCCGTGGCCCTTGTCTAGCTAGTCTTTGCCTACATTAAGTTCTGGCTGTCTGTGTAGAAACCAAATGCCACAGTCCAAAGGAGAAGCTCTTTCACAGGGAAAACAAAAGGCAGCTGTCAGTTTAATCCCAAGCTCCCTGATAACATTCCAGCAGTGTTCCTTTTTCTGGAGATGAAATAAGAACCCTGGCAGGCCCTTTTGACTGGTCACATAAATCATTTGTAGTAATTGCTCTGAGAAAGGAGAGCCTCTCAGGCTCTGCAGAGTGAGCGGGGGAGTCACACACCAACATTCTCTCTCTCATAAACACACACACATGCACACTCGCATACACACCCTGTGCCACTGCCACTAGCTGGTCTCACACACGTGTACACACACGCACATGCACACGCACACCCCTCGTCTCAGGGATCGCTGAGAGGAGTTGCTCACACTGGGGTAAGCTCAGTGAGCCATTTATATTTTTCAAAAGCGTAATACGGAATATCATAAACAGCTTATGTTTCCTTCTCTTTGAGATTGAGGTTGTGTAAATTGTTCTGAGTACAGTTTGGGAGGGCATATTGGGAGAATTGACAGGAAACGTGGGAGGAAGAGAACACAAAGGTAAGAGGGGGAATGGCAGTGACTGGCTTTGTTAGGCTTATCCATTGCTGTGTATCCTATAATGTGTCACCTGCTTCCTCCTTTTTGCCTTTTCTGGTGAGAACTGAGATGTGGTCATAAAAATCCCCCATCCTGTGATCTGGGAGTTGCTGCTGAGGCTTGGCAGTTCACTAAGGACCGAACTCTGAAAAGCCACAAAGCTATAATATCCCTTCCCCTCTGTGGCCAATAAAGCTGGTGATAATCAAATAACAGGGCTTAGAAGTGGTATGGTGCCTGCAGCGGTTGGCCACAGGCCGGTAATATACACCCTTCACTTTTAGGCTGATGTGTGTTCATTGAAAATATTGAGGCCACCAGTGATGTTGGTGGGGGGCTCCCCCAGGCACACACAGCTGTTTGAAGAATGAATGGATGGATGAATGAATACATGAATGGATAGATGGATGAATGAATGATGGATAAGTTGAGCTCACTGTTGTGTTATGAAAATAGCTGGAAAAGTCAGAAAAATTGGATAGCTTCTCTGACAGATGAATGCCTGGTCCCTCTCCATACACTGCAAGTTATAGCTGTTCTCAGCACTGTGCCTGTGGATAGAGAAGAGAAAGTGAAGGAAAGGAGGAGCCAAATATGAATGGAGGAGTATACCTTTCCTCACTCCACTCTTCAATCCTGATTATTGAATAGCCCTGGCTATGAATCAGTGCTGCCGTTGAACATGCAACTTGCTAAGCTAAAATGCACTGTCATTTTGTTTTGTTTGATAAGAAAATATATCAAATTTGGAGTGTATCATGTATGGGCTATATGCTTTGTCAAGCTAATAATTGGAGTGTATCGTGTATGGGCTATTAGCTTTGTCAACCTAATAATAAAGTCAACCTTCTTTATTTCTTTCCCAATTTATTTGAAACCAATGATTTAACTTCAAAAGGAGAGCAAACTAGGGTTGGCAAAGAACTGTGTTCCTCACAGTGTAGCTCAGGTGTAAAAGCAGTGTGCTTTCCACCACAAGGCTCTTCTGCCACTGAGGCACAGAGTGTTTTAGGGTACGTGTATGCTCCCTTGAGGTATCCCATGGAGTCTGAGCTCAGGCCATCCTTGGTTGGATCTTTCTCCCATCTGCCCCACCCATAGCGCTGGATGTAATTTATCATTCCTCTTTTGGCTGCCAAGCCAGTTGTTACAGGCCGGCATGTGTAGGTGTACTGAACCAAAGATGGCTCCTGCATATGGCTAAACGAGTGCAGGGTTTAAGATAATTCCGAATGGAGGCTTTCAGATATGGGTTAGTGGATTTTTGCTTTAATCTATAAGGTCCACTTAGGTTGGAGTTCTAAACTCAGACAAAAAAACAAGTAATAATAGCGTATATGCATATGATACTTTACAGTTTGCAAAGCAGCTTTCCGAATGGCAAGTGTTGTCAGTTGTTATTTTTAAGCTGAAGAAACCAAAGTTTAGAGAACGATAAACGGCTTATTTAGGGTCATAGAGCCAACAAGTGGCAGAAACCGGAATAGAAGCCAGGTGATGACACAGCTAATTTAGTTTGCCACTGAATGTATATTGTCTCTTTAAATTACTGTGGTGAATTTTAACAAATTCCTTTTTACATAAGCCTAAAAAGTCTGTTTAGTAGAAATTTAAAGAAATATGCACCTGATGTGTTTTTAAAATCATGCATAATCCTGCCATTCAAGGTGATCTCTGTATCATTTGGAAGTGATGCATACTAGTTATTTTCTATGCATATGAGACAAATATAATGTCTTGATTTAGACAGCATTAAATCCAAAAGCATTTGGTTTTGTATCCTACTTTTTTTCACTTATATTATTGAGGTTTTTGGTCATTTAACATTCTTTATAAAACTTGACTTTTAATGCCTGCATAATTTTTTCCCATAAATTATTTAAAATTTAATCTGTCAACTATTGTTGAACATTTTAGTTGTTTACCTTTTGTTGTTTACGAACATCCTTTTAAACCTATCTTCAGTGGAGTTTCTGATTGTTTTCATAGTGTAGGTTCTTAAGAGA
Source organism: Theropithecus gelada (assembly GCF_003255815.1). Taxonomy (NCBI): domain Eukaryota; kingdom Metazoa; phylum Chordata; class Mammalia; order Primates; family Cercopithecidae; genus Theropithecus; species Theropithecus gelada. Next base: position 137,100,505 of record NC_037672.1, on the reverse strand, counting down.
GCAATTGCTGGGTTGGAAGTTATGAACTAGGATCTTAACGTGTGTTGTATAATTGGTTTCCAGAAAGATCTTATCAGTTTATACTTACCTATTGAATGAGCTCTCTTACTACATCTTTTCCAGCTTTAGGAATTGTTATTTTAATTTTTTTTGCAATATAATAGTGAAAAAATATATTTTGTTCTTTTAATTTGCATTTGTATGATCATTAGTGAGACTGAACATCTGTTAAGAATTATTGGCTAAATTATATTTTTCATTCATAAACTGTCTTCTATTCATGCCTGTTGCCCATTTTGCAAAAATAGGATACACATTTCTTTTTCTAAAAAACTTACATATTATAAATTTGCATTTATGCCAATATTTTGTCATAGCTTTTAATCTGCTTCTTAGTTTTTAAGGGTTTTTATGTGCAGTTTAAAAATATATATAATGAAAACTATTAACCTCTTCCCTTGTAACTTCTAATTATTTTATACTTAGAAAGACTTTATAGCAAAATCATGAAATACTGACTTTTAAAAATGTTTTTGGAGTTCATTTTTTACATTTAGTTATATGCTCTTCAGAAATATATTTTGTTATAGTTGCAAGGTGCAGATCTTACTTCAGCTATCCCCCTTATTCTTGTCTGTTTATTTCATAATCCTTCCTTTCTCCATATTTTTAACAGATAATGAATTCTTAAGATCTCCTTCTGGACCGTCATTCTCTTGCATTGACCTATTGGTTTTTCCACCACTCGCATAGTATTCCATTAATTGTGGTTTTACAGTAGGTTCTAACATCTCATATTGCCTTCTTTAGCTTCCTTAGCTTCTCCTCCCAGTTTATTTTTCCAGAATAACTATAAAAAATTTTATTAAATTCCTAAATGAATCCCTCTGGAATGCTGATTTGAATTATATTAAATCTATAGAATGGTCTGGGAAGAGTTGACTTCTTCACAATATGCAGTCTCTTCATTCAAGAATAAGAAATATATCTCCATTCACTGAAGTCTTTTTTAAAGATTCTCTAATTTTCTTCATGTAGTTTCTATTCATTTCCTATTAAGGTTATTCTCGGGTAACTCAAGTGTTTAATTATTTCTGTTTCTGAAATCATTGCAAAGTGGCATTTTTAAAAAGAGGGTCTTGATTAGCTAAATTGGGGTTAGACTATGAGAAAACCCAGCAAAACCTGACAAGCTAGAAGTCATTAGTAATTAAATAATTTCTATCTGAAAACTAATTGGATTAAATTAACCCATTTTAAGGTATTATTTCTCAGACAAGAAATGTCCAACTTCTATTTCTGTGTCACCATCAGTGACTATTCCTAATAATATACCACTTTTAGTTATTGCACAAACAGGAGATAAATGAAATTCATGCCTATAATAAATTCTTTTTGTTGTTGTTGTTGTTGTAGTTGTTTTGAGATGGAGTTTGGCTCTTGTTGCCCAGGCTGGAGTGCAATGACTACATCTCGGCTCACCGCAACCTCCGCCTTCCGGTTATAAATCAAGCAATTCTCCTGCCTCAGCCTCCTGAGTAGCTGGGATTACAGGCCCCTGCCACCAAACCTGGCTAATTTTTATATTTTTAGTAGAGATGGAGTTTCGCCATGTTGGCCAGGCTGGTCTTGAACTTCTGACCTCAGGTGATCTGCTTGTCTCAGCCTCCCAAGGTGCTGGGATTACAGGCGTGAGACATCATGCCCAGCATCATTTTTAAATAAATTGCTGTTTGTCACTACTAAACAGGACTGTTCTAGACACACTATCCTCTACTTCTAAAGCCACACTTCAGACCTTAGCCCAGTAAACCTTTTCTTTTGATTTCCCAAAACATACATTTTTCCATTACAAATGTGAATAGTGTCCTACTACTTAAGTGTACACATACATATGAGACTATAAGCAGATATAAATTAATATGCTTGTAGAAAGAGGATGTATGATAGAATTTTAGAGTGTAAGCAGACCTTAAAAATCAACTAGCCCAAGGCATCTAGTTCTTACTGGGATCCATGAATGTATTAAAATTCTTAGTGAGGCTTGGCACAGTGGCTCACACCTGTAATCCCAGCATTTTGGGAGGCCGAAATGGGTGGATCATTTGAGGTCAGGAGTTTGAGACCAGCCTGGCCAACATGGTGAAACCCCGTCTCTACTGAAAATACAAAAATTAGCCAGGCGTAGTGGCGGGTACCTGTAATCCCAGCTACTCTGGAGGCTGAGGCAGGAGAATTGCTTGAACCTGGGAGGCGGAGGTTGCAGTGAGTCAAGATCATACCATTGCACTCCAGGCTGGGTGATGAGAGCAAAACTCTGTCTCAAAAAAAAAAAAAAAAAAAAATCCTTAGTGAGATCACTTGTGTATGTGTATATCACATGTGCATTTTTCTGAAGGAAGAGTCTATAGCTGAGTTTCAAGTGGTTGCCAACTATTTAAGACCCTAAAAAGAACTGAAAATGACTGAACTACTGCAACCTTCTCACTCATCAGATGAGAAGACTGAGATCCAAAGTGCTGAGGAGACACACCTTTGGGCACACAGCTCTTCAGGGGCAGAGCGAAGGCAGGAAGTTGGGTCTGCTGATCCCCAGCTTTTTCTGCAATACCTCTCTGCACACTACATGTGAAGATCATATCAGATCCCTGCATCCCCAGTGTGCCTACATGGTGTGAGCTGGGTGTGTTGAACTAGTGTGGAATTTGGAACCAAGACCCCACATTGAGATTTAGCTCTGGACTCAACAGTTGTGTGACCTTGGGAAAGATCTTCAACTCTGACCTCAGTTTCCTCTTCTATGAAATTGAGTTGCAGGAGTAAAACTGATCTCACAGGCTTTAAAAGAGGATATAATGAGGTGATGTGTGTAGTGCATACATAGCCAGTCACTTTATAAACTGTAAAGCGCTGTGTGGTATTATTATTTTCATAATGCCTCTGGGAGAATTGGGGTAACAGAAGCACAGTGTGAGTATGTGGCAGCATTAGTAACTTTCAGCTGCCACCCTGCATACACCAGACATCTCATCCTTCACCAGAGCCAGGCTCCCTGTGCTAATTAGCCGTCTCCCCTGTTTTCCTAGCAAATATGGTCATTAACTTACACATCTCCCAAACACCTGCTGACAGAAGTTCTCTATGATCCTATGACCAAGAAAAAGAACATGCACTCTTAGAACTTCATAATAGGGGTTCTGTTTTTGTTTTGTTGTGCTGTATAAAAATCTTTTTTTCCAAAAATGGTAATCTGTAACATTTGAAGGTTTATGATAAACTATGATTTTAAAAAAATTCTTTTAAATCTTCTATCCAGCAGCACTGCATTTCATTTTATTATATATATATGTGTGTGTGTATATATATATTATTTATTTATTTATTTATTTATTTATTTATTTATTTTGGAGTCAGGGTCTCATGCTGTTGCCCAGACTGGCATGCAGTGGCATGATCTTGGCTCACTGCAGCCTCTGCCTCTCAGGCTCAAGCGAGTCTCCCGTCTCATAGGACTACATGTGTGAGCCACTGTGCCCAGCCACTGCATTTTAAATTGGCCCAAAAACCTCATGGAGGGTTCACCAGTTCCTGTTATTAAACATCTTGGAAGAGCCACAAATCCAGATATTGGAGAGGGTAACGCTTATAAAGAGAAATAGTTATATCATTTCTCAGCACCATAATATATAATCACTTAACACTGTTTGCTATAGAGTAAAATTATGTATAAGATATTTTTGTCTTTTAGGTAATAATACCTCTTACATTTGGAACATGCTGCTCAGTTTCCAAAGCACTTTAAATATATTATATTTAATGTGTAAATACACATCTTATTTAATCCTCTCAACACTCCTGTTAAGAAGGCATGGTTATCTTCATTTTTAAAATGAAGGAATGGAGGTTAACTGGCTGGAGGCCCACACTTAACTGTCAGCACGGCCCGGACTTGACCCCGCTCTACCATCCATCCATCTCTCACAGGCTGCAAGGCAGCCTGGCCAGGAAGGTTGTGCCGCTGCAGAGGCACTCGGGAAAGCCTGCTCCTACAACAAACAATTGTACTCGTTTTGATTTGTGTTTTTTTAAAAAATAGGGATTGTTCGTTACCTTTGTGATTTTATTATTCCAATATTTAGAATAGAGGAAAATATAGAGAAGAATTCAGAGATTGAGTGAACAAGGGGAAAAGCAGTAAGCCAAAGGTAAGGTGATGGCAGCAAGCTCATGGGAAAACATTGAACAGATGCAACTAGATAGGAAGCGTAGGAAGCCAAGGAAAGAGAGAAAGGAACACAGTAATAGATCCTAACCCTGCTGCAGCCAGACACTCTGGGGAGAGGGGCACATTGGAAGATGTATATGATCTTCCAGGAGGCAGTTCTAGCCAACTTAAGAACCAACCAGCACCATCCCAGATGTCCCCAGTTATAGGATATCTCCAGGCTATCCAGCCTGCTCTCTGTCTACCCCATTCAGTAAGCAACTGGATCCCAGTGGAGCTGGAGAGTTAGAGTTCTCCCCCTCACTAGACTCCAGGATTTAGAAGTAGTCTGTTGCAGATCAGAGCCGAAGGGTCGAAACCGTATGGCCAAAGAGAACCCTTGGTATTGAGAAATAATTACAACCCCCCTGAATCATATGCGCAGTCGCATTCTGAAGTAGGCAGTCTGTCTGTCCATCTGGCTCCTTTCTGCTCAGGTCTCTTGGGCATCTGGGGAGCTCAGGCACCCATGGGGAGCCTAGACCTATACAATAGCCTGCCTTGTACTTAGGAATTAACTTCACAAGACTGTACTCCTGTTTCTCACCTGTTCTTCTCATTAACAACTTTCCCACCTTAGTCATTCTGTCTGCTGCTGATCTTAAGCACCACTGCTGCCCGGAAGTTCCAAAGACACAAACATGAACAGACACATGTGCCCACACGCACACACGCGTGCGCGCACTCACACACACACACCCTATTCCTGCTCTTGTCAATTTAGGTCTCCCTTGAATGCTGACCCAAATCTGAAATCTCTTCTCAGTTTTGCCATCTTCGCTAGGATATACATTATGGCTTTCCTTTTGATGGAAAAAGTCCACTGTTTGTCAGCCCATGTTTTATGCTCCTCCCTTCCCCTCCCCTCCTGCCTGCAGGCTTCATCCCTCCCCTCAGCGGTGGTGCAACTGAATCCTGCCCCGTGGGAAGTTTCCTTGTCTTAGGAAAAGGGTTGCCAGTTTTAGAAAACAAACAAACAGAAAAAGGAAACCCAGTTAAATTTGAATTTCAGATGACCAACAAATAATTCTTTAGTATATGTGTATGTTAGTGTAAGTTGTTCATCTGAAATTCAAATTTAACTGGGTGTTCTATATTTTAACTGGCAGCCCTTTTGGGGGCCATGTCAGGCAACTCAGTGTCCTCTCAAGAGGAGATCTTAAGATGGTCACAGCCCTGTGCTAAAAGTGGCTTTTGCCATTGAAACTGGTACATCCCATAGGGAACTCCTAGCTACCCTTAGAAGCCTGGTTATTTCTAAGAAGTAAGCAGATTCCAACTGGATCTGTCAGTCCAGTCCAGACATCTGAAGCCCAGCATGCACCAGGCCAGATCCCTGACACATCTCCCTACCTGCATAGAGCTCATTCTCAGCATCCACTTGTCATTTTATGTTCTTTCTGCCAGGATTTCCTCCCACTTTGCAGATAAGGGCCAAAAACATCACGGATAGCTCAAACAATTTGCCAGCCTTGTCTCTCCTCAACAGGATTACTGGTTGCAAAATAAATGAAATCAGTGTTGTTTACAACTCATCATCTAAAATTATTATTCATTTTGGGCAAATGGCTGTTTGTAAAGCTAGTCTGCCATATTTTGAGTCATTATCTCTCATTTCTTTCAGAAATTAAAGCTGACTTTGAGTTTTCAAATGAAAACAAATCGGAGGCCTTTCTGATTGTTTTGTCTTGCGTGTACAATCTTCCAGTGACGGAGGCCTCCTTCGTGGCTAACGTCTGAGCAGCAGCTGAAGAGGTGCAGCTCTTTCTGTTCTCCGTCTCTTTTGAAAAATCTCTCTCTGCTCTGTAAAACTTTTAAAACAGAAACTTTATACTTTTCAGTAAGTGATGAATTTCTCTTTTTCATCTTCATTTATTCTCATCATCAAGTCAATTACTAAGTGCACAGGTATTTGAGACAGCCCCTGTACACAGGAATTTATGTCCTGGAAAGGCAAAATCTTTATAAATTTGCCTTTGCTGAGACCACACAAGTAGACTTCTGTGCAACACTCTCTGCCTCCTTAAGGAAGACAGGACAGGTAATCATTAAACAATCTAGACACAGAAATGGCCTTCTTCCTGGTCCAACCACTCCTAAATCACTGTACTCATCAACATTTACTAGGGAACATTTAAGAATATTCACTTTGGGTGATGCACGTAACATTTTTTTAAAAGTATGAGTTGTTAAGGTCTGAAAACAACAGCCTGATTCTGCTTTTTACTGAAATGAAAATACGGTTTGTCATAAGTTTAGTAATATATTTATATATTCTTTAGTGTTGTGGAAGAATAAATACAATCCCTTGCAGTATAGTTTTGTTTCATGCAAAGATTTAAGCTTTTTCCTGTTATTATAAATACTTTGTCTCATATTCCTTTTTTCTCCTCTTTCCCTGACTTGTTCTGAGGGTAAATACTAAAGTGCATTTGCTTCTGTTTAAATAGGAGTCACGGGGTTCACTGAGAGCCCCTTCTCCAAAATTGAAATTGTAAAGGACTGGAATTGAAATCACCTGCAGCTGTGCCTTGCCCTCCTCACTTGATGTCGGAGGGAATTGGTTGATTCAAAAGTCCAGTCTTGAGTTTCCACAGAACAGAAGATGTGAATCACTTTGACCTGGAGGGAAAGATAAGAATGCATCTCTTTCCTGTCTTCCTTCCCTTCTCTTGCCTTAGTCTCATCCTATTTCTAATTTATAAGCTTCAATTTCAGTTTTCCTTACATGAATCTGATAATGTACTGTCTTATGAGGACAGAAAGAGAATGTAGTTAACTGCCTTCTTTGGATTTTTGAGTTTTCTTTCCACTGCCCAGGGTTTAAAGTATCCATCTATTTTTCCTTAATACACACATGCACAGTACACACTTTAGCTATGAGCATTTGTCTAGTTATGTTTTGACTTCAGTCGTTTCAACCTTGAAAGTAGAATAGCTACCTTTATCATTAGCCAATTCATAGCATTAGGTTGATGTATAGTGTCAGGATATTTTTCTTTGTAAGAATCACTCCAAGGACAGTTGATCCCAAACAAATAGAAACAGTTATCACTCGTAAAGGTGATTTGCTTTAGAAGTCACTTAATTATGTGTAGCACTTCACAAAAAAATGGCAGTACTCACCTACAAACAATAAAAGTCATGCTTTTCAATGTTCTCACCCAAGCTTTGAACATAGAGGACCAGAGGTTACAATGAGGCTGGCTAGGGTTGGAATGCTCTTATTAACCATGGAATGGAGAAGCAAGCTCGGGATAGAAACTGAAAACCTTGCCCATAAGTTTAGGCTGCTTTAACTGCTGACACTAATCACTTACAGACCAAGAAATTCAGCTGCATTTAATCTGCTCGGTTCAGGTAAACAGATAAACTTATTAGATAAGATATTTAAAATTACAAAATTTAATGGGAAAAGGCCATGAAAGGGCCTGGTAGGACATCAGGATGAGAAAGGAAATGTTTACACATCCCTGTTAAATTGGACAACTTTCCTTATTCTGAAGTACAATACCAAAAGTATTTGCTGTTTTGTTTAATTTTGGAGGTAAGGGTAGGACTAAATTTAGAAACTGGCAGAATGTCAGTCTCTGAGGGTTTCTACCTCTGCACTAGGAGGAAGCAGTGTTTTTGGAATTGGCCCTGACCTGTTTTACCTCATAGACTGTGAATGATGTGACACACGCGTAAGGGAGATTCCCAGGTAAATTGCATGGGGAGAGCACATCATGACCAGTGATCAGGGCTGGCAACATCTATGACCTTTGTGATAACCTTGTCTTTCTTTTGCACTTGACAAAACAGTTACCATAGAAGTCTGGGCCGGGCGCGGTGGCTCAAGCCTGTAATCCCAGCACTTTGGGAGGCCGAGACGGGCGGATCACGAGGTCAGGAGATCGAGACCATCCTGGCTAACGCGGTGAAACCCCGTCTCTACTAAAAAATACAAAAAACTAGCCGGGCGCGGTGGCCGGCGCCTGTAGTCCCAGCTACTCGGGAGGCTGAGGCAGGAGAATGGCGTAAACCCGGGAGGCGGAGCTTGCCGTGAGCTGAGATCCGGCCACAGCACTCCAGCCTGGGCGGCAGAGCCGAGACTCCGTCTCAAAAAAAAAAAAAAAAAAAAAGAAGTCGTTGTTGAAGGTGGGCAGGTGTGGTACCTATTCCTGCAGAGTATTGCCTGACAACTTTGGACACTGAACTTTTTGCAGAGTTTAGCTCTGTCTAAGATTATGGACAGAATGTCAGAGATGAAAGGCATTAGAGGGTCTTTGGTTTGGGTTGAGTTCAACCATTTAAAGATGGTGATATTCAACTGTTTTTGATCTACAAAAATGGCAGTTTCATATGGCTCAACCTAATAGTTACCATTCATTCTAAGCACTTGGCACCAAGGCTCAGAAAGAGTAAGTGATTTTTTTCTTATGTTATTATGAAAAATATTTAAATAAAAGAAATGTTGAGGGACTGCTTCTGTGAACTCCAATCTACCTGCCACCCAAATTCAATTATCAAGATATTGTCACGCTTTCTTGATCAATCTCTTCTTTCTTTCTTTCTTTCTTTCTTTCTTTCTTTCTTTCTTTCTTTCTTTCTTTTCTTTCTTTCTTTCTTTCTTTCTTCTCTTTCTTTCTCTCTCTCTCGCTCTCTCTCTTCTTTCTTTCCTTCCTTTCTCTTTTCTGAAATACTTTAAAGCAACTCTTACACTTCAGGTCCCTTCACCCCTTCCTTTTTTATGTATACAGATACAATTCTAAAATATGGACATTTTCTTAAGTAATCACAATGCCATTATCACTGTTATCAAAATTCATTGTCATTGCTTCATCTGTAAATACATTGCATCAAAAATGCTTTTTATTGTTGGTTAGGATTCAAACCATTGCACTGCGTGTTACATTGTCAAGTCTTTTTTGGGGGGTGCAGGGAATAGACATGTTTATTTTGTTTATTCATTTTTCCTCTTGTTGAAGTATCTTTAAAGCAAATTCCAACCAAACATTGTATCAATTTACCTCTATATACAGAGTATGTATTTCTGAAAAAGTGAACTACCCCTCAGTCTGGTCTCTACCTCTCTATGCTCACATCCAGCCAGTGATGCCCTGGCTGCTCTGTGTCCTTGCTGTGAATGGGAGAACACCCCTTCCCACCAAAGATGTGGTGTTTGGATTAAGCCTCTTACTCTGGAACAGCATACACACTCTTTGCTTTTTAGTATATGCCTTTGACTTGTGGGAAAAAACTGGGCCCATTGTCCAGTGTCCATGGGGATGTGTTTCTTTAGCCATATGACATTATTAGCTTGTACATGATCCTAACTGTGGCCTCTCACTTTACCCTTCTGACCCCACATCCTGTAGCATGAACCTGCTGACATGTTCGCTCAGATGGTCAGGATCACTCCATAACTGGACTCTTATTAGTTAAATGTCAGCACATGTATATGTGTGTTTTTATTACGTTTTTATGACTTTAAAATAATGCCAACTTAGGTTGAGATAAACTGTAAAACTGAAGTTTCACATGACATATATAATATTTTGTTCAATTGTAAGAACAAATTGAAGGCTGCAGCCTCAGTAAGCAGTGTCATGTCGGGGGAGCACCTGCTCTGGCCAGGCATGTTGACATCATCACTTTTAGGCCTTACAGCAGTCCTGTGAATTATCAGGACCATTTTAAAGATGAGGAAATTGAGTTTAAGGGAAATTAAATAACCTACTTATGGCTCTCTGTGTCCAAGCCCAGTGCTCAGGTACAAAATAAGATCTGGAAAACCTAACCCTGGGTCTTCGTTGTAGTCATCATTCATTCATTCCTTCAGTCATTCATTCTTGCTGCATTCCAGCCACTGTGCTTGACTTTGGTGACTATCATTTCTCTTTTGATTTGCGGTCATTTTAAAGCATATATATTGTAACCTTTTTGCAATTGCTGGTGTAGAGGGGTAGAACTAGCCTCTATCTCATGGCTCATTATATCATATTAAGTATTTGCTCTAAGTTCTGGCAGGGTGAGCTAAACCATGGCCTGTCCAAATCCATCTTGATCAGTTGGTTGATTTTTCAACACATTCGTCTCACTAGATTATTCCCTTTCTTCAGAGGGTGGAGCCACAAGGTTCACACCCATGGAAATCTCTGATAGGGTACTCTAGCCTCGAGGACATTTAAGATCTGTTGTAAAGCCTGGGAAGAGGGTAGTGTATCTTGAAATCCATGTACGATCTTTGTACCAGCTGGGCTTCATTTCAGAATCTACTGCTGTCATTACAAAATAGCTATTTTCTCTTTAATCTGTGTGCCACATTGCAGCAATTTTCATCAAAAATATATTAAGCCCCTGCTGTAAATTGGCCCCACACACCCATGTCAGATATGTGAAGTGTAAAATATCTTCTTTTTTCAAAGTTTCTTCTCTCTCTAAAGCCCTAGTAGATATCAGCAGTTCCTAAAGCCTCATAATAGTCATCATTTCTGTAAGCCAGAGATTATAAAGCTTAACGAGTCTGATTCAATGTCAGAGACAGATCTTATCCTTTGTTTATAAAAAGTACAGAAAAGGCATTCTAGAAGAAAAAACATGAAGCCCCCACATTTCCATGTCTGATGAAACCTGACCTCAAATTGTCTGCCCAAGAAAAACTAGTTTTCCAGCCTCAAAAAAGAGGTTGCCATGTGCTACCCAAATGCCCTCAATTATTACATATCTGTGCTAAAGAAGATACAGTCACAGTTACAGTGGGGTAAATGGGAAAGTCTGTCTGTGAGAGACAGAAAGAGAGAATGTGTGTATTTACATGTGCATTTGTGTGCACATACATGCGTGGTTACACACCACCCTCTCCTAGAGTAATCTCCACAACAATACTACCGCATGTTGCAAGTGGGGTCAGCTGGAAGCCTCATTCAGGAGGTCGGCTAAAAAGACAGCAGCTTGTTTCCTGCTTGCAGCTTTCAAGACACTGCATCTCTGTGGTAGGGAGATTTGTCAAGCTGATGCCAAGAATGTCTGCCAGTGTTATGGAGAAAAGAATGGAGTCCATTCCTTACCAGAAATTGTGACTTTTTGAAAATGTCTTCCACTCCCATAAAAGAACACAAGAACTGTGGTGCCTCAAACATTCCCCAGAAGCTCCTATAACAAGATGGATTTGACAGTTTAATAGGAAATTGCCTCTGAATTTTAAACCATTCTAATTTCACCCTTAACACTCACTAAAATGCATTCAGAAACATTTCATGTATAGTATGCATGGCACATAAAGCATGACCCGCTCAATTGAATTCAAATGTAGTTGACATCCTTATACTTTTGTTTTTAAAAAACAACAGCCAGAAGTCTACACTTTAAGGGACTTCCAAAGTTACTTGCTTGTTTTCCTCTTCAATAAAATGTCTGTGAAATTCAACATTATGTTAGGTTATTGTCGAGTGAGTCTTTTTTTTATTACAATTATTAATGAAATTTCGAGTTAGACAGTTTTTCAGCCTTTCCTAAATTTCAGGATGGGTTATTGACATGCTGACAGGTATGATGCAAATCTTCCATTGCTTCAACTGTGCCTTCTCACCTAACTCTGCGGCTGCCCTTTCTGATCCCTGGGGAAGAAGCAATATCACTTCAGTCTCAGTCACTGTCTAAGCAGAGATAACTCTATTGGTAAGGCACAGTGATACTTGTTTCCTCGAAAACTTCAGCTATTTGGGAGTTTCTAGGTGTCATTGCTACCAATCCTTACCTTCTTTCAGAAAAGAAGCCTTCAGGACAGGCAACCTAATGGCACCTGACCCTAGTCTATTAAGCAGTATGAAGACAGAATCAATCTTGGCCAGCTCCGCAGAGGAGCGAAGACTGTTGGCAGTGTCGTCTGCCTAAACCAAAACCAGATGTGCTCTTCCAGCGTGGGACACAGATTTGCCACCTCAAGCTACATTTTAGCCACAACACAGGAGCAGAGAGCTTGGCATTTCCCAGTAGGAAATCATTTAGAAAACTGAACAAGAGCTCTTCAGACCAAGTAAAAGTCCAAATTTGCAGGCCACCTCAGTAAGTCATAGAAAGAGTTGACATTCTAGAGCATAGGAATTGCTAAAGTGGAGATGGAAGCAGTTAAGAATAACAGTGTGCTTAAGCAAAGCCTGGGAGTTGATGTAGAGGCAGGATCAGGACCAGGGTGAGGCCAGTAAGGTACGTGGTATCCAGTGCACAGTCAGATTGAGAGTGAAGATGATCCTACTGGGACACCAGGCGCCCCACTGATGGCCTGGGTTGATTTTACTGATCGAATCAGCTGAGTAGGTGTCTACCTCCCTCCTCACCTTTCTACATGTGTCCTTCCTGGGGCTGCATGTCAAGTCAGAGAGAAGAAGAGCCTTCCCAGATAGAGCATTGTTCTTTGACCAAAGGTGTGTGATGACTTTGTCTGTTATCTGGCATTCTAAGAGAATATGGTGTTCTGGTTCATCTTATTGAACTAACTAGAATACTGAACATGAATATTATAATTTTTCAAGCAAAATACATTACATTAAAATGAAGTAAGTGCAATGTAATCTTCTTCTGATAATGATTTATAAGTTGCTTAAAGATCATAACAAGGCCAGGGGATCACAGCCATGAATATGGAGTACCCATGTAGGACAGTTCCTCAGGTACATGAGAACTTCCTAACAATGAGTTCTGGCTAATGTTAAAAGGTGAGTAGCCAAGGTGTACAGTGCTGTTTGTTTGTTTGTTTGTTTGTTTGTTTTTTCTTTTCCCTTCTAATTAGAAAGTAACGTATTCTCAGTGTACAACCATAATAATATTCTTCTAGGGCTGTGCCTCACAATTGAACACCATTGGAATATTCAAACAACTACCTATAGATGTTTGCTGATCTAACATGAATAAATTACCGAATGGTATTTCTGAACTCAGATAGTGTACAAGTTAGGTTCTTTGGTAGAAAGCAGTGGAAATCAACTCAGGTGAACCTAGGCAAAGCTGTTAGCCCACAGATTTCAGAATAATGAAGAACCAGGCTTGGAAAAGCCACAGGAATAAAGAAAACTCTAGGGCTTTTTTGGCAGGAATTCGTATTTAGGATTTTAAGATGCCACCACTGAAATGAGTCAATTCCAGCTGTTTTCCATTCTTGCATCCATCTCCTTGAGATTCAAAGATTTGGGAGAGAGTGTACACTTGGCCAGTGGGTCATATGTACACATCTTGGTGATTGGAGAACTAGGCACCTTGCCTTGCAGTTCCACAAAGTCAGTGGAGACCACTCTCCAAGAGAACTCTGGAATGTTGTTACTAAGAGGGAGAAAGTGCATACTAGCATTAATAAATGTCCTGGATGGGGAGTTCCCACAGTCACACTGAGTGTTCAGGTCTCTGATGTAAGCAGTTTGGGTTGATGCTCTTTCCAATGAACCTGTAACTCTAAATTTAAGGTAGATGGGCTGGAGGGAGAGATGGCTCAAGAGCATAGCACAGTAGGTAGCTCTAATATGAATAAATGTGTTTCATTTCTTTGGATAAGTAAGAATGGATCTACCAGTGAGGTAATGCCCACCCATCCTCATTAGCATTCTTAAAGAGAACCAGTGCTACCAGAACTAGAATTCTACCATCCAATGGAATATTGTTGTTGTTGGGTTGTTTTGGGGTTTTTTGTTTGTTTTTGTTTGTTTGTTTTTGTTTTTGTTTTTTTTTGAGTCGGAGTCTCACTCTGTTGCCAAGGCTGGAGTGCACTGGTGTGATCTTGGCTCACTGCATGCTCTGCCTCCTGGGTTCACGCCATTCTCCTGCCTCAGCCTCCTGAGTAGCTGGGACTACAGGCGCCCGCCACCTCACCTGGCTAATTTTTTGTATTTTTAGTAGAGATGGGGTTTCATCGTGTTAGGTAGGATGGTCTCGATCTCCTGACCTCGTGATCCACCCGCCTCGGCCTCCCAAAGTGCTGGGATTACAGGCGTGAGCCACCGCACCTGGCCCCCACTGCAATGTTAATAGTGTCAATAGCTTCAAAAAATCATGTCACAGAGAAAAAGAAGGACTTTTGGCTTAGTTCCACACTTTATACATCCCATTAGTTTTGTTGCTATCTGGGTAGCTTATAAGCAGCAAGTATATAACATTTTTAATGCTGTATATCTGAAAATACAGAGTGGAACAGAATGGCTATGCCATGGTGGTTAATACATTTTGTTTAATTGTGAGATATATTATTATAGAATGTTTGTAACTCAGATCCTTATGAAGATCATAAATTAATATTAAACAAAATTTTTATCGTAAATATTTTTAAACTAAGTTGATATTAAGACATCAGCTTAAATCTCTGTTCCAAAACCATCTGTATTGTTTTAAATATGCTATTTGTAAAGGATATCGTTTGCTCATTGTTACAGAAGGAAGTGGAGTAGATGACTTCTCAGATCTCTTAGATTTAATCTACTATGAGTCTGAGTCTCAAACCTTTTGTGTGACAATAAAAATGTTTTCATTCTGCTCTCTTCATATATATCCACGAGCTGAATTGCATGCGTGGAATCCAGCACAGTGCCTGAGTCTTAGCAAGTACTCAATAAACATTAATTGAGTTAAATTGATTTGTTCAATGCAACAAAAATGTATGTAGCACTGTCTGCATTAAAATTTCTCTAGCCTGCAACATGCATCTGCCCAAATACTCAAAGGATCTAAGTTCAAACAGAGATCCCAGTATATCTAGTGCCATTAACAGATGGAGCCTCCATAATTACCACGTCCACCTGTTTGCAGTGGGCTGTTCTGGGAAGGAACACATTCATCTACAATAACAATGCTGGGGAGCTGGCTGCTAAACAATAGCTTGTGTTGGTAAGGAAGTGATACAGAACAACTGGCTAGAATACAATGGGCTGGAAATACTGTAAAATATGCTCAGGGTTCTGGAATAATATTGGCTTTGGAATAATGTGCTTTGTGACCAAATAGCTCAATGGTTAACTTTCAGGAGGAACATTTCCCTGTATTATGAGTAAAGCTGCTTTGACTACCATCTTGAAAAGATAAATAAATGCACTGAAGGGAATTCTTACATATATTATGAAACTTCGTTATATTATATTTTAGAGGAAATATATTTATAGCCTTATAAGTCAGTGACAGTTTATTTAGATAATGGGTACCTTTATTTATTTAGTTAGTTAGTTAGTTAGTTAGTTAGTTAGTTATTTTGAGATGGAGTCTGGCTCTGTCTCCCATGCTGGAGTGCAGTGGCGTGATCTCAGCTCACTCACTGCAACCTCCGCCTCCCGGGTTCGAGCGATTCCCCTGCTTCAGCCTCCCGAGAGTAGCTGGGATTATAGGCGCGTGCTACTACGCCCGGCTAATTTTTGTATTTTTAGTAGAGATGGGCTTTCGCCATGTTATCCAAACTAGTCTCAAACTCCTGACCTCAAGTGATCCGCCTGCCTCAGCCTCCCAAAGTGCTGGGATTACAGGCATGAGCCACCATGCCCAGCGGTGGATGAGATAATGTAAGGATAATGGATTAGAATGTACCTCATATATTTTGAAGATTTATAAGTTAAGTTTCCATTATTATAAAACTTTTAAAGTTCAGTACATATTAAGAGTTTAAAAGATATTTAGACAAAATATCTATCTAAGTTATCTTTAAGCCTAACTTAATATTATATCAGTTTAGTTTTCTATTCAAAAATTCTGTTTGTTGCTAATCTGGTCTCTTTAAATGATATCATCTCCTCTGCAAAACTCACAGAACAAAAAGAGGACACTACAAAAATTTTCAGGTTTCTGTATGTTTCTGTGGGAATTGAGTTAAGAGCTGGTTGGCTAAGGAGATTTTAATATAAAGTTACTCAGGTACAGAATTATTCACAATAGCCAAAAGGTAGCAACAATCCAAATGTCCATCAATAGATGAGTGGATAATCAAAATGTGGTGTGTACATATGACGGAATGTTATTTAGTCTTCAAAAAAGAATGAATTTCTGATACGTGCTACAACATGGCTGAACCTTGGAGACATTATGTTAAGTAAAATAAGTCAGACGCACAAAAAAACACATATTACACAATTCCATGTATATAAGATACCTGAAATGGTAAATTCATAAGACAGAAAGTAGAATAGAGGTTATCAGGTGCAGGCGGGGAAAGGTAATGGAAAGTTATTGTTTAATGGATACAGTTTCTATTTGGAGTGATGAAAAATTCCCAGAAATGGATAGTGGTGATGTCGTACAACATTGTGAATGTACTAATGCCACTGAATTGTACACTTAAAAATGGTTAGAATAGTACATATGTCATGTATGTTTTCTACAATGAAAAAAAGTGGTTTGGTCTGTACATACAGCAAAAAAAAGATTACTCAGGAATTTTTTTAAATTTGGCAAGGTATATATATTTCATATATAGGTATATATATTTTATATATAGTAGGTATATATATATATTTTATATAGTAGGTATATATATATAGGTCACTAGGGTGGAGTTGACACATCTCACAGCCTAGGTGAGTGGCCCCTTCTCTCCTTGAATTGCCCCTATCTGTTTCTCCCAAGCCATCTGCCCCAGTGATGAGAACACCATCCTCAGAGAAATTTGCTGGTCCTGGGTCCTGAGACAGTTGTTAGTTAAAAGTGCCTGAATAATTGCAGTTTTCCATTTGAGCTTCCCAACAAAGTCTTAATGTCCTACATTCCCACAGTCAGCTAGACTTCTCCTGGGATTCTTACATTGGCACCTCAGGCTCAGCATATTCAAAATCTAGTTAAGTTCACAAGCTTCTCGGTCACCCAAGTTCAGTCATCTTTGACCCCCATGTGCAAGTCCCTCCACACCTGTTTCATCACCCTTCTCCTTCTGAATTCACCAACATTGCCACAGTTGAGGTTGAAAAAAAAAAAAAAAAAAAAAAAAAAAAACTTTGAATTAACTTTCTAACTGTTCTTTCTAATCTTCAATACTTTCTCTCTCTGTTCCAAGACATGGTCAAAAAAAAAAATTATATATCACTTCTTTGGTCAGAAGACTTTGGTGGCTCCTCAGTACTTACAAATAATTTTTAAAACAGCTTACATGCCATTCAAAACCCTGCAGTGTCCCCACCCAGGCCTTTCCCCTGCCATGCCTTCACATCCACCCGTGCCTAGTCACACTGGTCTGCTAGCAGCTCCTACACATGGACTCAACCTTCTCTGTGCTCCTCTTAGCTCATAAGGATCCCTCTTTCTAGATTCTGCTTTCTAGACTCTGTTTCCCCTCTACCCACCCCTGCTGTGAAATAGTACTCTTCTTCCAGACTCAGCTCCAACACCCTTTGTGAAGACTTCTTAGGTCCAGACTACCCAACCCCACCCCTAATCAATTCTAATCCTCCCAATGTTTCTGTAGTATACTATGAGTTCCTCTTTTAAGATGCTTGACACATTCTGCCTGTGTTATTATCAGCTGTGTGATTAAATCTCCTTTAAGGGAAAAACCACATTTCATAGCATTTTGTATACCCTATGACATCTAGTCTACTGCCTTTCATGTGGTAGGAATTCAACAAATAAAATGAATTGGCCTATATTTGAAAAGATTGTATTTGATGATCTCTAAGGCTACTCTAGCATATAAAGGCCTTGGTTATATGAAATAAACCTAAGTCAAGTCTTTCTGTATCAGTAAAAATTAAATACAGCTGCAAATAACAGAGGTTTTCTTTCCTCCTCTTCTTCCCCACAACAGTGGTTTAAACAGCATAGTTTATTTTTCTTTCACAAAGAAAGTGGTCCAGGCCTACTCTGACAGCTCCACAAACTCATCAAGAACTCAAGCCTACTCTCTACTCTGCCATCCCTAGGTTGTGACCCTCATGGTCTGTCAGTGGCTTCTAGAGCTCCAGCCATCGCATATGAATTCTGGGCAGAACTTCTGTTCTAGGAACAGAAAAAGGAAGCATGTCATCTTTGACAGAAATTTCTAAGAAAACCTATTCAAAATTTCACTGTATCTCATAGACCAAAACTTAGTTTCTTGACCATCCCTATCTGCAAGAGAAGTTACAGATTATAGTCTTTTAGCTTGCTAGCAACGGGCCCAGGTAAAAATAAGGAAAATGGGAGGCACCTAGCAGTTTTAGCCACATTCTTGCTGGTAACTTTAAAAATGGGAGGGTTTCATTCTGTCAGATGTGAGGTTCTCTTCAGGATATATAGAAAAAGAGATTGGAGACAGCAAGGAGCAAAGAACTGGAGACAGGGTGTGACATATCTTTCTCTTGGTATCTAAGATAAGAAATCAGGATATAATCATGAAAAAACATCTAGCGAACTAACTGATTCTAGTTTCTATTCAATTAAAAAAAATGCCACCTTGAAGAGAGAGAAATGGGAAGGAATGCAGAAGGCTCCATTTGACAAGTCCCCTGTCGCCACCACAGGTTGCAAAGGAAGCCAGGATAGAAGGTGCCTGTACAGGAAAATGAGCAGTCTGCTAGGATTTCTCACTGAGTTTTCAATGTAATATCGAAAAGAAACGGGAAACATTTTAGGATCATTTATTCTCAGCACAGAAATAAAGGTGCTGCTTGAGGTTGTACTGGACTCTGGTGCCTCATCTTCAGGACTGTCCTCATTAACTTGTTGGGATCTTTTACATGTCACTTAGCATAGAATCTCACCAAATAATGCTTCTTTCTACACCTTTTAAAACCCACTGGTTTCCAAAAGTGTAACAAGAATAGATGGCGAAAGCCCTAAAGTAGAGAGTTAAGTACAAAGCTTTGATTTGGCATGGTTAATAAAAAATTAAGGATTGCTATGAGACACTTCAGGCAAAGCAAAACAAACTAGGGGATTGGGTAGTGTGAAAGCAGAGGAAATTTAATTTGGTTAAGTGTAAAATAATGCACTTTGGGAAAAATAATCTAAACTTCTCATAATCTCTGATAGGCTCTGAACTCATAGTAAAATAATTTAAGAGTCATGGTTGATAACTTGGGGAAAATATCTGTCTAGTGTGCAGCAGCAATTTAAAAAGCCAATAGGATGCTTGGGGTTAAAAGAAAAAATAATACAGAAAATTTAAGATAGCATATAAAACATTAGTGCTATTCCGTGTCCAGTTTGGGTTATCATAGGAGATATTAAGTCCCAGAAAAGAGACTTGAAAATAGTGTAGAAAAGCAGTGAGACTTGGGATTTATATAAGCTTGCTGACTTGGAAAATGTCATTTTTGAAAAAGGAAAAGAAGGTGTGATACAGAGAACAGGAATAATAATAATTTAGAAAGAGCTACTTCCTCCTTGATTCTAGTGTCCCATGGTATGAAAAGGCAACCCTTAGTGAATTCAACAAAAAAGAATATGTAACAAAGATATAAGATGGTCTTTAACCAGTGTTCCATAGTTGTAGACTTCCCTGTTCCAGGAGGGGACCTGTATTTGATTAAGGGGCACAGAACTACATTAACATTTATGTCTGTTCAGCTGAGAATGAGTAAGTGAAGTGTAAGGAAATCCCCTGTGGGGCGCTGGACGGAGCGGTGCTGCAGAACGAGGAAGGTTCAGTAGAGTGCTGCTCGCAGCCGGGAAGGGAAAACTGAACAAAAAGGCTCAGTGGCAAACCCAACTGAGGCATGTTCAATTTTTCCATTACATACAGAATATTTATTTTTCCTCCAACTGTACTCTCATGATTCAGCATTTCCCACTGCAGCAATTGGCAGGGGTGCGTCTGTGAGGCATAGGGTGGTGTAGGCTCTGACAAGGGATGTCCCCGGGTGGAATAAGCAGGGGTGGGGAGCAAGGCTAGAAACATGTTTCACTAAAGTCAATATATCGTGCTGTCTTTCTCCAGTGGAAACTGTACTAGCATTAACCTGACCCTTGACCCCACTTTAACCTCACCTCCTGAAACCCATAATCCCGGGTTATCCATTTTCCAAATATAAGTAACTACTGAGCCGTGCTTCCTGCTGTGAACACAGCCTGCCCGGTGACGGCAGTACTGTTGTATTGACAGATATGTCTGTTACCAGCTGACACCTTGGAGAACTGATTGATTGGCTGAAACAAAAATCTAGAGATTTATTTGAAGGGCCAGATAGGTCCTTCACAGCATTTTCTCAGTTCAAGATGTCACTTCTGCCTTACACACAGGAAGCTAAAGAGCAACCACACTTTTACAGGTATTTAGCCAACAGAAAACAACCCAATTTCCACCTAGTCCCTGTGAAATTAGCATCTGGGCTGAGATTTACTGGCCACTCTTCATAAGCCATATATCAGCTAAAATGATGCCTGAAATCAATCCCCCCAATACTGTGAGACTCCACTTTTCCCCTTTCCATGGTTTCTCACATCCTTGAAGCACCTTAGCACTTGTCTTAGTCTGCTTGGGCTGCCATAACAAAGTCCCACAGCCTGAGTAGCTTAAACAACAGATCTTTATTTCCTCACAGTTCTGGAGGCTGGAAGGCTGAGGTGAAGCTGTTGGCCGGGTTCGTTTCTTCTGAAGGTCTCTGCTTGGTTTGCAGATGGCCATATTCTTCCAGTCTTACATGGGCACCCTTCTATGTCTGTGTCCAAATTTCCTCTTCTTAGACGAATACCAGCTATATCAGATTAGTGCCTGCCCTAATGACCTCACTCAATTATCTCCTTAAAGGCCCTGTCTCCAAATACAGTCACATTCTGAGATACTGGGGGTTGGGGCTTCAACACATGAATTTTGGTGGGAAACACAATTCAGTCCCTAACACCCCCATTTTACCATCATGAACTTAAAATTCAAGATTTAATTACTTTCCCTAGACCATGCGGCAGACCACTATTGAATTGTCATTAGAATTCCCAGGCCCCCTTCTCTGTGTATGAGAAGCTTGCAAACCACAAGCTGCCCCCTGCTCACTTGCCAATCAAGGACTTTTCTTGAAACACAGAATAGTTCCACAACCCAAAACCCTCGGTAGCATTTTAAATTCAAGAAATCTATTTGTTTTGTCACAGAATAAAAAAAAAATTAGTGCGGAGATATGTGAATGAAGGGGCAGATCACTCCATGCAGTGCCCCAGGCGCGGGGGAGCCATATTGTTCGTGCTGGGTGATATTTTCCCAAACAATACTCTGCAATGCAGCACCAGCCGAGCAACAGCCCAGCAACCACATGCAACCTGTTCCTGCCAGTGGGGATCACCACATTCCGTACAAAAATAAAGAGCTGTGTTTACTGCCCAATTCACTCATCAAGAACACTCTGATCCCAGAGCAAGCATAGGGAACCATTATATTCCTCCTTCACAGCCCTTCCAGGGGAATTAGGAATACAGCTCTGCTGTCATTTTGTTTTCTGCCCAGAGCCCTATGAAAGTGAACTCTGATTATTAATATTTTAAACATGTAAACAGCAAAACCCCATCCATGTCCTCGGGCTTGGTATCAGGATCTGGCACCGTGTGGGAGGACCCAGAAGCTGAGGGGCAGGCTGTGGTTTAGACATTGGGCACCCAGGAGCCATGTGGCTGGGTGGCTGTCAGGAATCCAGGTATCGACCCTGGTCTCATGAGTGTTTGTATCCAAGCTAGCCTTCTTCTTCTTTCGTATACGTGTAAGGAGTACAAGTGTAATTTTGTTATACAGCTATGTTGTGTGATGACAAAATCTGGGCTTTTAGTGAATACATCACCCTAATAATGTATGTACATAGTACCATTCAGAGATTTCTCATCATCTACCCTCCTTCCACCCTCCCACCCTTCCACGTCTCCAATCTCTATCATTCCACACTCCATGTCCACAGGCACACATTAGCTCCCACTTGTGTGAACCAAGCTAGCCTTCTAAACCTTTCCAGCATCTTTCTCTGGTGACAACAAAGAAATGAAGCAAGAGAGTGATCGGAGATGAGGGAAGGGGCTGCAGACTTGTTAAAGGCGTGGCCCATAGCACAGGCCCAAAGGACTGGGTACCCTTCCAGTTTCACTGATCCTTCAGAAGAATGGAGCGAATAGCACTTTGGGGGACTAAGTGGGAAGAGATGAGAATTGTATTAAAAGCAATACAAATGTTTCTTTTTAAGGAAGGGAAAGAGATCCTTGAGAAAGGCACCGCACACACGCACACGAGAAAACATCAGCACGCATGCAGGAACAACGAGAGGCCATAGGGAAATATTTTTAGCAAGTGGAAGTCGATCACAGCAGGGAGAGAAGAGGGGTTGGTAAAGAAGGGGCCAGGAGCCTCGCAAGTGAGCCCAGAGCCCTGCGGTGGAAGCCACCTAAACCGACACCATTCTCCCTCATCCCGTGCCTCGCCAGGATCGCTTGGAATGCCATTGGAGAGGCAAGATGGTTTTAGAAACAGGAAATTGGAAGTGTTCTGCTTAAAATGCTTCCAGCTCTGTGTGAGAGAGAAAGAGAGGGTCTGTGTGTCGATAAGAGGAGTGCTTATGTGGACGCACCCAGGTCGGCTTGCGGGCAGCTGGGCGGAATCAGGCGGGCCTGGCCTTGTTGACTGCTCTCATCAACAAAGGCTCACTTGTTTTACATAGCCATTTTCCTTGCATTTCAGAACCAAGGGTCCTTTCTTCTTTTCTTCTTCTCTTTCATCAGAGAAAGCTGTTGTGTGCGGATGCTCAGGAAGGTAAACATATGCATTTTAATATCTGTGGCTCCCCCACAGTCAGTGAGCTATTTCCTCCACCCAGGTGGAAATAGGATAGCGGGCCTCTCTGACATGCTGGTTAGTCTGAAAACAGACCGCTAAATGCATAATGAAGAGCCTCCGAGGAGTCAATCTGCATGTTAAAATGGTGTTCAGCAGCCCAGGCTGTCACACAACATAATTTGAAGATGAATGTGCATCCAATCAGACGGCCAATCGCTGACTGGCAGGGTCCTGGCTATTAGGATTACCTGTCTGCTCGGTGGCAGTGGGGTTTCCAAGGGGCCACAACTTAACCAGCACCCCCCAAATCTGTGACAAGACAAATGAGCCCTCTCTTGGGCATCCTCAGATTTGCATGGTCAGAATGATGCTGAGAGACAATCAGAACCAGAGAGGAACAGTTAAAGAAGCGGGTATTGATCCCAACAGAAAGACACAGGGCATCCAGCATATTGGAGTCCAGGGGCTGGAAGCGATAACAAAGGAAAATGTTCAGCTTGACACTTGGAAGCAGAAAAGCAGGTTCTGAGCAGCCCCACACCAGCAGGTACTACCTGCCATGAGGTTTGTGTTGCAGCCACTGCAGTCGCTGCTGCTGCCACCACAACTACAGTTCATAACCAGTAACAGCCTTCACATGAATGATGTGTAGACACCACTTTTGTCTCTGAGCGCTTGACAGCAATTAGGACCTGACTCCAGGGGCAGGACATCACAGGAACACAGGAACACTGGAGAAATGAGGTTAGAGCAGAGAAATTAGCCATCTGCCTGGTAAAGACTGCGTCCTCGAGGTAGCATTTACATAGAAACAACAGGCAACACATATCCATTTTCATTGTCCTGTGCTACAGATAGAGGACAAAAGGGCTTTAAGGACCATGTTTTCTTTAAGGCCCCTGTACTTAGCAAGGCTGCAAGTCCTTTTTTTCCCTTCATTCAAAATGCCTGCTGGAGCTGCAGCTAAAAGACAAGCCCTGGGGAAGGATTCCTATCAGCTGGAAGTTTTATGCATTGCTCCTTTCTTGAGGTTCCCCAACACTGAAAATAGGCAGCCTAAAGCCAAATTTGGAGCATAGGAAAGGGCAGCAAATAAAATTATAAGGCTCTACTTTGAGTGTTGCAAATCTCCATCTGAAAGATGGAGGGAAAAGCTATGAAAGGTGAAAGGTGATTCCCAAATTGAGCCCCAAAGATGTTCCAGCAGCTCAGAGCTGTGGGGTTGACATCGGAGGCCTCCTGTCTTAAGTGAAGCCTCACCCATAGACACTGCAGGTTCTGGGTACGCACACCACTAGCTCTGGCCAGCTGCTGTGCAGTAAAGAAGCTCAGTTTGCAGTTGTTCCTTGGCTGAACTTTGCCATTCATTACA
This sequence comes from Theropithecus gelada, assembly GCF_003255815.1. Taxonomy (NCBI): domain Eukaryota; kingdom Metazoa; phylum Chordata; class Mammalia; order Primates; family Cercopithecidae; genus Theropithecus; species Theropithecus gelada. Next base: position 137,076,208 of record NC_037672.1, on the reverse strand, counting down.
GGACAACCAAAAGGGGCACCAGGAAGGCCCACCTCCATTTAGTGTATCTATTGCCCTCATAAGAGCCCTGTTAAAGTGGGGAGAACCACCCGAGGAAGTCTTTTCTACATATATATATATATATATATATATATGTATCAGCTAACACTTTCATCTCTGTGTCCATGTGAACTATTAATATTAGTTTCACCATGCCAGTTTGGTCAAAAAGTCAGTCCCAGCACAGTGGCTCACACCTGTAATCCTAGCACTTTGGGAGGCTGAGGTGGGAGGATTGGTTGAGGACCGAAGTTTAAGACAAGCCTGGGCAACATAGTGAGACCCCCATCTTTACCAAAAAATTTTTTTTAAATAGCTGGACATGGTAGTGAGCTCCTATAGTCCAAGCTACTCGACAGGAAGACTGCTTGAGTGCAGAAGTTTGAGGCTGCAGTGAGCTATCATTGTGCCACTACACTCCAGACTGAGTAGCAAAGTGAGACCATCTCTAAAAAACTAATTTAAAAAATCAGTGAAAGTATTGAAAAGTGTTTGGCTGATGTTTTAAAAACTGATTTGACTTGTCATGATTTATGGGATGGGCATATAAATCTAGGTTTATTACTCAAATCTCTTCACCCCCTTTCTTCCACTCCTCAGCAAGTTCCCTCAGTGCTGCACTCCATGGAGCAGTTGCCCATGGTATCCAGCAACCTTTCCATCCAGTCCAAATCAGCCTCTGTTGGACCAAACAGATAGTCATATTGTTATCCTCTCAAAGAACACAGATGAGTGGTTGCACATGGGGATTTTCTCATCCTTAGCATTTTATGCTGTTCATTTTAGTAAACCACCTTGACCTTGGGGTGCCAGATATTTTCTCAAGTTTTTAAGGAGCAACAGCATCACCATGAATAGATAGCTGATGTTGAAACCAGTGCCATGCCCCAGACATGAAACATGCTTGGCTTGGGCTCCATGCCCTGAAAGTAAAACCCCACTTCACTGCCCTGTGTGAAGCCCGAGTGCTTTACCACATTCTCCCCCATTTGCCCACCTGTGAAATTAGAACAATATTAAGAGTTAATCCTGCCTAATGCAGGAGAACAAATGAGGCTAGTAGAGAAAATAGCCGTAATGGGTGTGCTGTACAGTATATATATATGTGTGTGTGTGTGTATATATACACATATGTATGTGTGTGAAAATGCTCTGAGATCATTAGAAGGAAGCTCCTACTACAACAGTCTAGTAATGGAATTAGGATTTTGAGATTTACAAAACTTTTAAATATCATGAAGTTTGCCAAGTTTAAACAGCATACCTCGACCTTTTAAACTATAGAACTCTCTGGCTTTATATCTATTTGTAGATATAAAAGGCTTTCCCTTTCATTGTTCAGGCCCCAAAAGTGCGGCAACTGAATTGTGCAGCATAAATTATGATCCAAATAGGAAAAGGTGGGTGGGTTATATTGCTTCATGTTGTAGAGTGTTTCTGGGTTTTCCTCTGCAACTCTGTTTTTCAGTGATGATGTACAACACCTTTGAGGGTGGTAAATAAATTAAGAGTTTAAGAATTTATAAGACACAATTCAAGCAACATCCAGAGAGTAATGCATTTTGGATAAGGAGCTCGTGAAACCGGTTATGATAATTGGGCATAGGGATGTGAGTGCAGAGCATTCTAACAAAGATAAAATGATGATTTTGATGATTTCCTGTGAGCAAAAGGGAATTATCAGAGCCTCTGTAATTCTTTGCCATCAGAAATGCACAACATATGTCAGGTACAGTGACTCACGCCTGTAATCCCAGCACCTTGGGCGGCCAAGGTGGGCAGATCACGTGAGGCCAGGAGTTTGAGACTAGCCTGGCCAACATGGTAAAACCCCATCTCTACTAAAAATATAAGATTAGCAGGTTATGGTGGCGTGCACTTGTAATCCCAGCTACTCAGGAGGTTGAGGCATGGGAATCACTTGAATCCAGGAGGCAGAGTTTGCAGTGAGCCGAGATGGCGCCACTGCACTCCAGCCTGGGTGACAGAGCAGGAGCGGGACTCTGTCTCCAAAAAAAAAAAAAGAAAGAAAGAAAGAAAGAAATGGGCGGCCCATGTGCAGCCACATCTAGACAATACAAAGCAGTTTTTTCAAGGGTTACTCAGGAGAAACAGTGACAAGGGGGAAAATACAAGGTAAAGCATTCCACCTGTCTTCTGGAGTTTGGCAGAATAAGCACATGCACATTTCAGGTTAAGAGTCTATCCTTGGCTTGAGGTCGTTTGAACTGTGTCCTGAGTGACAGTATTTGTGGTATCTGCTTTCTAGGTAGATGCGTGGCACCCAGAGAATTCTCCAATTCAGTAGACCCAATTCTCTTCTTTACCGCAAAGGTAAAGACCTCAGAGTCCGTGAACGAAGAAGGAAGGGCCTCCTGGCACCAACTGAGTTTTCTGGGTCAGAGCCATTCAATGGAACTTTCTGGAATGGAAGAGATGTTCTGTACCTGCATAGCCCAATACAGTAGCCACTAGCCAGGTGTGGCTATGAACACTTGAAAAGTGGCTGACACGCCTGCAGAAATGAATTTTTAATTTTATTAAATTTAAATGTAAACAGTGGGTACCGCCTTGGACAGCATGGCTCTAGGTTACGTGGTCTTCATAAGCAACTGGAAGTCAGGAATGGCAGTGCATCTGCTGGCCTAGGGGCGAGGGAACAGAGCGGAGTCCGCAAGCTGAGAGAGAACAGCACTTACAGTAGCAGCATATGGCTTGCGCCCTACAACATAACGAAGACTGATCTGTGACAGAGTCGGGGAAACATCTTTCCCTGTCGGCCTCCCCTCCTCCACTCATTCTGATTGCAGGGTGGAGAAAGGGCCTCCATAGTCAAGCCTGGTTATTGTCAAGCTCAATTTGCCATGACTTTTGTTTTCCAAAAAGCAATCTGGCCAGCTGTGGCTGAAAATGAAATCACCAAAGTGACAGCCCCTCACCCCTCTGCTGATTATTGATTTATAAGGAATCTAGTCCGTGTTCCAGTCTGTCCTCCTATCCTATGGTCATGTGTATCGCTGGCAGATCCCAGGATACAGATCCAGTCTAAGAAATACTTCTTAACATGGGCAGTAAATAGTAACTTGTATTTCTAAATTTAAGGAGATTTTTACTGACTTTTCTCAAACATTTTAGAAACAATCTTAAATATAAAAAATCAGGGCTATAAACCTGAAAGACATAATTAAAATTGTGACCACTAGGACTTTTGGGGTGATGGGGCTCATAAATTATTTTTAAATTAAGTTTCTAAATTTATTTCAATTATCTTCTACTCCACCAGCCACCTGATGATAACACTTTGGGATTTTGAACTGAAGAGCAGCAAAGCCAACTAAAAACCTACTAGAGTTATGCCTTCTGTGAGGTGTGTGAATCAATCATTAGCATTTATAGAGCGCACCCCCCACCCCACCCCACCCCCAACACACACACAGAGACTGTTCCTCAGCTCTTTAGGGAAATTAGGGCAAAAATAAAATAGATGACATCAACCTTGCTCAAAAGGCCTTGGCTAACTGGCTGGGGCAATGGTCAGCCATTGTATGCGCCGCCTACAGAAATCTTGCAGTCATATCTTCTTCCAAGAGTCCTTCCAACCCTCTTATGTCCAATTCTGAATCAAAGTAGGCTATGTAAAGGCAGATTTAGGATAGCTCACAGCTTTTTTTTTTTTTTTTTTGAGTTGGATTCTCGCTCTCGCTCTCTCTCCCAGGCTGGAATGCAGTGTCGTGGTCTCGGCTCACTGCAACCTCCATCTCCTGGGTTCAAGCAATTCTCCTGCCTCGGCCTCCTGAGTAGCTGGGACTACAGGTGCCTGCCACCATGCCCCGCTAATTTTTGTATTTTTAGTAGAGATGGGGTTTCACCATGTTGGTCAGCATGGTCTCCATCTCTTGACCTCGTGATCCACCCACCTCGGCCTCCCAAAGTGCTGGGATTACAGGCGTGAGCCACCACGCCTGACCAGTTCACAGCGTTTTCTTTGGGAACTTGGAACCGCTAGGGTCTTATAAATGTTCTGGAGGTAGTGCTAGAGATTCGCCCTCAGGAAGAGTAAGGGAGGTACCCAGTCTCTCATGATTCTTTATGAAGAAGAAGGAAAATAGAAACTTCAATTCATCCTGACAGGTGATCTAACTCAATGGTTTTCAAGTAAGATAGCAGATCTTAAATCCCCACCTTTTTCTCCTTCCACTGTGGCTGCCCTCTGAGACTTAAGGTCAGCCCTCTGTGCTTTTTCTCTTGCTCAGAGAAACTCCCCTAAAATTCTCTGACCCTGATAAGGATGATGCCCCACTGGGTTTCACTCTTCTCTGGGACCTCAATGGAGGAGGCAAGGCCCTCACTTCACTTCAAAGGTGCACAGCCCTGTGAATCTCTAAGTCCAAAAGATCATCTAGTCCACAGCAGTATAAACCATGCACAACAGTTTATTTTTCTTATCTCCAGCTTTCTTGGGATAGGAAGTAACAACCTACTTTTATCACATTATTCTTTTGTTCATCATTTTATTTTTTCATTCAACCAATATTCATTGCATCACCCCAGCATGTCAGTTGACTGTCCAAGGCTTGGGGATACATCATGAACAAAGTGGATAAAGTTCTCACTCTCGTGGTGTGCACTTTCTAGTAGCCAGAGAAGGCCCGTGGAGGTGACACTTGAGCTGAGACAGAATGACAAAAGGAGCCAACCAAGGGAAGAGCTAGGGCAAGAGTGTTCCAGCCAAGGAGCAGCTGGCACAAAGAGAGCAAGGCTGGCTTTTCAGGAACAGCAAGAAGGTCAATGTGGCTCAAGAGAGCAGCAGGGAGAGAAGGGTGGATAAGATGAGGGTTCAGCAGAGGGCAGGAGCCAGCTGATGCACAGCCTTGAAGACCGTGGTCAAAAGTGCAAGTTTTATTTAAGCATGATGGGAAGTCTTTGAATAGTGTTAAGCAGGGGAGTAACATGGTCTGATTTATGCTCTAAAAAGCACCTGGGCTGGGCACCATGGTGCATGCCTGGAGTCCCAGCTACTTGGGAGGCAGAGGCGGGAGGATTGCTTGAGCCCAGGGAGTCAGGGCTTCCGTCAGCCGTGATGATGCCGCTGCACTCCAGCCTGGGCAACAGAGCAAAACCACATCTCTAATAAATAAATAATAAATAAATAAATAAATAAATAAATAAATAAAAATGTTTTAAAGCAGATGTCTGGAGAATGGATTGAAGGAGAATACAAGGATCCTTCTGGCTGGGTCCAAGCAAGCAATGATGATGGCTTGGACTGAGGAAGTGGCAGTGGAGACTGAAGACTGATCAAATTCAGATCTTCTTGTGGCGAGGTCTGCTGAAGGACTGGATTGAGAGCAGGTAGAGGAGGGAAGGAAATGTGAATGATTCCTTGAAATGTTTACTTGGCCAACACAGTAGATGTCGGTATTGTTTTCAGGAGTGGGGAACAAAGAACCAGAAATTCTATTTTGGACATATTAAGTCTAAGATCCATGTTAGTCAGCCTATAGTTTGGATTACCCTGCCTTTCCATAAGTTCTTCCTTCTATCTGAAAAACCGTCAGCTTTTCCAGGGCCCTGTATCACGTCAGCTTTTCATTTAAACCTGTTGTTTTTTGTCAGTTCTCCTTCCCCCAAGCCCTGGAGAGGAGTGGATGAGTGTCCCTCCAAAACCCTTCCTATATTTGAATACAGTCACTGTCACCCCTTAACCTTTTTTCCTCCAGGATAAACAATGCAATTCCTTTCATCTTGCTTTGGAGAACCTTTCTTCCATCCCTTTAATCATGGCTGTTGCTGCCCTCTGTGCCCCTATAAGTTTTTTACATGTCATTTTGTAGATGCTAGAGCCAAAGTAGGACACAGAAGTCAAATAACAGTGTCATGCCAGTAAAACAAAGAGTGCTTCCTGGTCTTTACATGTCACTCTCTTTCTAAGCCATCCCAGGATTGTGTCGTTTTCCCATGAAAGCCCTGTCTGGCTGATCCTTGGCCCTGTGACCTCTGCCCCTGGCTTCTGTCTATGCCCAGGCTTTGCCATCCAGTTTTGGTGCCTTTTGTTTTGGGGTTTAAATGTACCATTTTGCGCGTATCTGCTTGGAGTGTGTTTCCATCCTGTTTTTGTGGGGATCATCCAAACACAGTTCAGGGAAAGCCTCAGTCTACCTGAGAGCCTTTGACACAATGGCCAGTGGCTGCAGCTCAGCACTTTTCCCTAAAGCTGCCAGGAGCTTTGTTATTTTTCACTTATCTATCAGTGTGGTCCTCCGAGTGCTTTCTAATCACTTATCACCTAATCTGCAGACTCATTTCCTTAACTCTCCCAAGAAGGGTTCCAGAGAAAGCAGAAAGGGAATGCAGGGGGGTTCCGGGGCCCTGTATCATGACAGGAGCCATTTCAGGCATAATCAGATCTCAAATATCTCTCTAATTTAGACATATCAGCGTGTTACAGCTCTTCCTAGACCATCACAACACTTCTGCAACAAAATACAACAAAAATGAATATCCCATGAATGAATACAACAAAAATGAATATCCCAAAATAAAATTAGAGCAAAATACCATAAATTAACAGCAATTGACATCAAAGAACTGTTGATTTACAAAATAATCATTTTTTCAGCCTACATGCATTGGAAAATTGTCTGTGCAGATGCATTTATCATTTGCCTTGAGTTAATACATTCTGATTTGGCATGCTATTTGGGGGGAAATATTTATGTAAGATTTTTATTTCCCATAAATAAGTTAAATGGCAGCCGTAGAAGCAGAGCTTATCGCATTATTATTTGGCTTTGCCCTATTTCCCTGAGTTGGGGGAAGATGCAGAGTTGCCTAACAGTTGCAAGTTGTACCTTAGAAATATTTCCTAAGCAGTCGGAACCATAAAATGCTTTAAACTAAGCTGAAGGTAACAGGCTTTTGAGGGAACCCTGAGTGTAGCGGAAAGAAAAATAGGATGGCACAGGATGTCCACCGTGCTTTTCACCTTGTCAGCAGATGATAGCAACTGTTTGACGTGATATACGGGAAAGATAGAAACAGTAACAATGAAACAAGGATGCCTTGGAAAATAAAATGCAAACCTGAAATCAAATGGAATAGTCTGCCCCTTGAACCACTCCTCTCTGCTGCAAACTGCCCCCTCTTTTCCTTTCCGGGCCCACAGCTCATGGTTTAACCTGGGAGATTGTAAACTCCAGTTTCATTCCTCATCCTCAATTTAGCTAGACAGAGCTTTGAAATGGCAACTAAATTACCTTTTGGTGAAATCAAATCTTCCCTACTAGCCTCAAGCAGAGAGGAATCTAGACCACGAGGGCCAGCTAATGTGTCCCAGCAGCTCCCAGTCACTCTCCTGGAACCCACAGAGGGTGCGCTCTATTAAAGGGTTACTCACGTCCTTTGTCCCCCGCAGTGTATCCTGTAGGGGGTTACTTGGCACAGCCTTTTCTCTTCTGACTGCCTGCCTGGCAGGAGGTTGCTTAGGGCAGTAAAATGTTTATTACCTGTTTATTGTGTGAGTAACTGCAGTCTAGGAGGAGAAAATATTTCGCAGTTTACCTAGGGCAATGAAAATAGGATTAAGAGTTCTGAGGGCTGAGGAAGGAGCAGTATAAAACCCAGAGAATCATATACCATGCAGCCATGAGAAGCCCAAGTACCCTTGTATTATCCTTTCATTCTAGTCATGGTGACTTTTCCTCTTATTCTCAGACCCGTGTAATTCACCATTATGGATTTGGGGATTGCTGATATTCTAAAAGGAAGTCTTTCCCCAAAGAGAGTTTGGCCCATATCCCAGGTGTAGCTATCACATTGCACCAAAAGACAGGTCATTGGCCTCATTAGCATTTACATACACATTTATTTCTCTTTCCTCCAAAGTAAGTTACAAACAGCTTAATTTCCACCAATTTTGCAGTGTGGAGATTCAATAAGATATCATATAGCAGTTCAAGCCATTCGACAACTGCCATTTGTAGTAAATTCTGTTATCATGGTTTAGAATAATTCATGTCTAAGATTTAAAAATTACTATCATAAATCTTCAGTTAGTTATTAAACATGATTTTCCTTCTCCCATCCTCCCTTCCCTCAATTTTTTTCTATTCTTAAAGACTCTTCCTGTCTTGATCATTAATGGAGCGACAGACTTTAAATCCTTTTCAGACTTCACACAATTACACTTAACCATCTCTGAAGCTGAAATACTGAGGCTTCCTAAAATGCTACTACTCTTAGACGTGGGCTATAGGATTGAGCTGTAATTACTTCTGGAGTCTGTTGTCTCTTCATTCATTCTTGCGTTCATTTGTTCCTTCATCCTTTTGGCAAATATGGATTGAACTACTACATGCCAGCCCACAGTGCTGGCCACTTCAGATAAAGCAGTGAACAAAATAGACGTACGTCATCCCTGCCCTCATGTTGCTTACAGACTTGGAGGAGACAGTAACAGAGTATCGCCCAGTTAAATAAACAATTACCAAGTGTAGTAGTTGCCAAGGAGGATTTGTACACATGGGACAGTCAAGGTCAGGAACATTTTGACCGTTACTTCTGCTTCTGCAGTGAGCGGAACAGCCAAAGCTCAGCTCCGGAGCTCAGCATTCCGACTTGGAGCTGAGCCAAGTCCTGGTGCCCTGCTGATCTTTTCTGTGACTCAGGCACGTCTCTTGTCCTTGTTTGTAAAGGTGAAGCTTACATGGCCTGCTGCAAAGGATGGCCTGCTATGGCTTGCTTCAGCTCCTAACCATGTGCTTTAGATCCCAAACTTGAAAACTGTTTCAGAAGTAAAGCACCCAATTAGAAATAACCCATACATATGGCTTCACAGTGGTCCGGTTGTTTGTAACTTTTCATCAAACTGAACATTTCTCAGTTATCATCTTCAAGTGTCTGTCTCAAGTCTGAGGCCCAAAGCCATCGAGGTGCTTATAGTACAGTCCACACAACATGAACTGAAGAGTGGGCGATTTGGCAACCTTTATGTCGATAAGATACATGGAAATAGTTGCCAGATAATTCAGGCCCCACAGGTTCACTCTCCTGTTTATCTGAATTGTTAGTTTGATTGAGGAACTTCAGAATCTCCTTTTTTATTTTGTTTTGCACAGGCTCATCTTCTGTTCCCATTTACACTGAGCCTTTTGGTCATGTGCTCACTGCTACCCCATCCTCAGCACCACCTAGGATTGGAATTATTTTTCTGTTGTAGCAAAGATCCATGGACACACACACTTTTGACCAGTGAAGAGGAAACTTTAGGGCAGTGGAAAACAGGTGCCAACAACCAACACAATCAAGCATTTATCCTCTTGAAAATTGTATTTCCCCGGGCATTTAGTGATATCCTTTTGCAGTTGAAGAACCTGAAGCATTGGGAGAGATTTAAGTCTCTGATCTGATGAATACCACTCTGAAGGGTGACAAGGCTTAGCAGTCATCACAGTGCCATCAGATATCAGGATGCTTGGGATTGGGTAGGGCAATGTGAAGATGATGAACTCTTACTGCCTTTTTTCTGTTTGTCTTCGTGAGCATATGGTGAGCCAATACGTTTCAGAGCTGGAATTAAAGTTAAGAATCCCCAAGCCTGTTGCTAGTTCTATCCTCAGCTTCTGGACTTCAGTTTTACAGATTGGCTTTCATGCTTCTTTTTAAAACTACCACCAAATTTGGGCATATGCTTAGACTTTTTAAAATGTAATACTTGATGTATTAAAGCCGATTTTGTTATAATATTATCCTGTGATCATAGAGCTAGAGGAAATGTGCTTCTTTATTTCAGGGTTAGGGCCCTCTACTTTATTCTTTCCTATAGTATTTGTGAGAAGTGGCTTTCCAGCCTCTGCTTGAAGACCTCCAGTGACAGAACATTTACTGACTCGTTTTACATTTGGGAAGGTCATCCTCTTGATGCTTGCTATAATACACCCTCTTGATGCTTGCTATAATACAAGTTAATGGAGGGGCAATAATGTTAAGATAACTTTGGCCGGGCGCAGTGGCTCACGCCTGTAATCCCTGCACTTTGGGAGGCCAAGGCAGGTGGATCACCTGAAGTCAGGAGTTCGAGACTAACCTGGCCAACATGGGGAAACAGTGTCTCTGCTGAAAATACAAAAAATTAGCCAGGTATGGTGGTGGGCACCTGTAATCCCAACTACTTGGGAGGCTGAGGCAGGAGAATCACTTGAACCCGGGAGGCGGAGGTTGCAGTGAGCCGACATCACACCACTGCACTCCAGCCTAGGCAACAAGACCAAAATTCTGTCTCAAAAAAACAAATGAACAAAAAGATAACTTTAAAAATATCTGTGAACTAGGAAAGCAAGAGCTACACCTGAAGAAGTGTAGGTCCTTTTACCTTTTTGTTTGTTTGTTTGTTTGTTTACTTTAAGTAGAGGTAGCCTGGTGTGGGATGGCTCTTTCAAGACATAGCAATGATTCCCAAACTTCAGTGTATCACCTGGTAAACTTCTTCCAATTGAAGATACTGGGGTCCCACCCCAGAGATCCAAATCTGGGATGGACCCCTGAAAGCTACATCTTCAAAGCACCTGTAGCTGATTCTGATACAGGTGGTCCCTCTGGATCACCTAATTAAGAAACTGTCCTAGGCTGGGAAATTTGCAATTAAATAAACTAAGGGTTTCCTGAGAAACCTTTTACATCTTCTATTTTGTCAACCAGAAAATTATTTCCAACAGTTGAACTCTAGAGGAGTAGTGTTTACACTAGTGAACTCTGCCCTTTATTTTACATCCTATAGTCCCAGATACTTACATAAAAAATAATGATTGAAGTTTGAATGAATTTCTTCCCAGTGTTTGCTAATGAGAGACAGGAGCTTTTGTGTCCATGGCCACAGAATCTTATCCCTCTTCCAGGGAAGGAAAGAACTTCTTCACTACCTAAGGTTTTATTTATGCATTGAGTCATTTAAGGTGACTGGTCACTGGAATAGTTAGGAGTGACACTGCAAAAAGGGTCCCTGGATATGCAGGACGATCAGCCCATAACACGAGGCTCAATCTTAGGAGAGTTCTAAGGAATGGCTTTGATTCTTGGATCAGATCAGTGTACAGTCTATACAATGGCTGCCCAAAACCCTCTCCAAAATACAACCTCTTCAAAGGAAAAGGGCTTCTTGTTAGATGTGCAGCATAATACATCACTGCCATTTTATAAACTGTAGCTGTAACTTTGGGTAAAGACTTCATGAATGGATAAAACTTAAAATTCAGAGTACTGTAGAGAGCTCTCCAGAAGGAGGGTGTGGTGTGGATCCTTCATGGAGGGTCTTTGAGATTCCTTGCCACACTTGGTCCTCCTAGAGAATTTTCTAAAGCACACAGCCACATCCAGTTGTTAATCCTTTCACAACCTCTGGGCAGCCTTCCCAACCTGGTATTCTCTGTCTTCAGTATCCCCTTCCTCTCCCTAGTCCTATCTACTCATCCTTTCTGCTGGATACATTTTGCTTTACAAATATACAGGCCATCCTATCCTTTCAAGAGAAACTTTCTCTGATGTCATTTACTTTATTGTGTAACATTTTATTGGGGGCCTAAAGATCTGGAGGGTCTTTGGAGTTCACCTTTGGGCTGAGGGCTACTGAGCTAATTCTAAAAAGAGATCAGCAGTTGGCTGGCTTCATTCCAGGGAAGATTCCAAAAAAGCAGGGTCAGACTTTTATTTTTAGGAACAAAGAGCAACTTTCCAACTGAGCACCTGCCTCGCCCTCTGACATCAGTATCCTATTCTGTCCTGCTTCAGCTCAGCCACCACCAATCTCCTCCTCCCTATCCACCAGCTCCCTTAGGAGCCTGGGAGGAGCTTGTCGCCAGGGACACAAACAGAATAGTCTTTTTAAAAGAAGAAGTATAAGTGAAGAACTAAAGTGGAGACTTCTCTTTTCCTTCCCCGACCCTTGCCCTGTCCATGGGAACAATGATTGAACTCTTAAAGCTTCCATCCATTTAAGCCAGAAGTGTCCAAAGATTTTTTGCCAATACTATTATATACTTAATTCATAGGCAAAGGTAATGACAATTTCCAAGATGTCTCTGAATCCTCCTAACAGACAAGGAGACTTGGCTGGGTGCAGTAGCTCATGCCTGTAATGCCCGTACTTTGGGAGGCCAAGGCAAGAGGATCGCTTGAGCCCAGGAGGTTGAGACCAACCTGGGCAACATAGTGAGACCCTGTCTCTACAAAAAAATAAAAATAAAAAATAAAAAACTAGCTGAGACATAGTGGTATACACCTGTGGTCCCAGCTACTCAGGAGGCTGAAGTGGGAGGATCGCCTGAGCCCAGGAGTTTGAGGCTGCAGTGAACCTTGATTGTGCCACTGCACTCCAGCCTGGGCAACAGAGGGAGACTGGTGTCTTTTTGGAAAAAAAAAAAGAGAGAGAGAGAGAGAAAAGAGAAGAAAAAGAGGCCGGGCGCGGTGGCTCACGCCTGTAGTCCCAACAGTTTGGGAGGCCAAGGTGGGTGGATCACCTGAGGTCAGGAGTTCAAGACCAGCCTGACCAACATGGAGAAACCCCGTCTTTACTAAAAATACAAAATTATCTGGGCATGGTGGCACATGCCTGTAATCGCAGCTACTTGGGAGACTGAGGCAGGAGAATGGCTTGAACCCAGAAGGCAGAGGTTGTGATGAGCCAAGATCACGCCATTGCAATTCAGCCTGGGCAACAAGCGCGAAACTCCGTCTCAAAAAAAAAAAAGAAAAAGAACCTTGACCTGGAAGGTCTTTAGACTCACCATATTTTATTGCTGGTTGATAAGTGTCATATTTACATGTAGATTTTCCTGGTGACTGTACTATTGAGCCTTGCAGTCTCCTGTAAGATATACCACTCAAAATAGTTTCCCTAGGAAAGGCTCATCATGGTAAACTAGAGCGTGTCACTGCTGTGCAGATGGCCTTCTCTTGTGGATTATAGAACAAAATGGACAAGAGAGCACCCTAATCAAAGCAGCGTGTCTTGTGTTCCATGCACCTCAGATGTGTTCTCAGGAGAGTGTGTTTTGACTCTTCTACCACATCTGTATTCGGGGACCCCAGAGCCTCTCTGGGCATGAGGGATGCATCTCTCCTCCTGTAGAAGATCACCCACTCTATCACTGCCTGCCTGTTCCCAGCTCCAGGCTGAGTCATCGAAGCCCAAGTCTTCTTTGCCAACCTGAAGGGTTCAGCGAGCCTTTGCTAATGGTAGGGCTTCAGCTTCTGCTGGGACTCAGAGTTCCTTTAGTAAATTCACCAGGAGTTGACCTTTGGAAAGAGACTGGGACTGTTCTTCCTAAACACCATGTTGTTACCAAAGCAGTCACAGTCAGGACTGGGGCTCAATCAGCCCCTGGGGCTGCCATTTCCCCATTCCTGCAGAGTCATGTACACCTTGTGTCAATGTTGACGGAAGCCAGGTGAATTTAAACAGTCACATCTTATGTTATCATCTGAAAGAAAAGTGGGGGAAATATATAATTGACCTGAGGGAAAGCAGGATGTTGAAGAGTGAATGCTCAGCACTCCTGTTGGCCCAAGGGAGCCACGATAGATCTCAGGCCTTGACTTCTGTCTACCCAAACCCCATACATCAGCCAGCACCATGGGATGCTGCAGCAGGACTGGTCTCTGCCCTGGTCCACCAAGGCTACCTTTTCAACATCAGCGTAGTACTAAGAGTAGCAGCAGGAATCCACATTGGTTTTGCTTTATTTCCTGAACATTAGTAGAACAGTTTAAACATTTGGTGTTACATCGATATTGTTCATAAGGAGGTATTTACAAGTATAAGCCAAAATATAATACATCTTTATACTTGAGCCCATATTGTTACATTGCTATAGCCAAATTAATCTGAGCAATAGTAAATACTAATACTTGGGAATTATAAAGCAACTTGTTTCTGAGAATCAAAATACTTATCAGACATTGTTTTTTTTTTTTTATAAGAACCTGGTATTTAAGCAAATAGCTTAAACTTGTGGCATAAGACTATCAAAAATATATTTGACAAAGTTCTAAGTCCTCAAAAGCAAGTGCAACAAAAACAAAAATTATCAATTAGGACCTAATTAAAGAGCAGCAACACACACACACAAATACACATACACACACACACACACACACACACAAAACTGTCAACAGAGTAAAGAGACAACCTACTGAATGGAAGAAAATATTTACAGACTTATGCATCCATCAAATGACTAATATCCAAAATCTATAAGGAACTTAAATCATCAAGAAAAAAACTCATTACAAAGTGGGCAAAGGACGTAAACAGACACATTTCAAAAGAAGACATACGAGCGGCCCACAAAGATATTCCACCAAATAGGAGACATCATCTGGTGAAAAATTACAAAGAAAATAAAATTAAACTTGTTCAGAATTTTGACATATCCTCATCTAGAATATAATATGCCATTCTGGCCATCACATCTCAAGAAATAACTAACCAGAACTAAAAAAGGTTCAAGGAGGAACAAAGTGATCAAGGATGGTGGTTCTTAACCTTTTTGGAGTCATAGACTCCTTTGAGATTCTCTCTAACTAACCCTTTACTCCAGAGAAATGCATGTGTGCACACACACAGTTTTGCATGCACTTTCATGCTAATCTATGACTAACTTGGGGTCCTCAGACCAAAGTTAATAACCTTTCATTTAAGAAATACTATGTGAGAATAAATTTAAAAGTTTGGATTTTTCTGTCTGAATACATAAACACTGAAAGGAGCTATAATGGGACTCCAAAATCACCAAGCATGTGATTAATGTAATATATCACACACATGTTCACCAAATCCTGATATAGTAAGACAAAGTCGGGAGGACCATCGTGGAGTTTGAAAGAGGCAAATTCAAGAAGAAGAAGAAGAAAAGAAGCATCACTCATTTACATGGCTGGTTTCATAGGTGTAAGGAATTTCATTAATGTAAGGTGTGGTAAGACCAGAACTGTAAGTAGCTTTTAAGACAGCTTAAACCAATTTCATGGATGATAGATCTGTGATGAGATGTTAGCGAAAACTCAGTGGTTTGGTGTGTGGCCCTCACAATTTGAGGTTGACATCAACATAGACAACTGTGCTTTCCTAACAAACATATCCATCAGCATGTCCCTTGGTGCCACTAAAAGAGATTCCGTGCCAAGCTGAATAGCTGAGTGGTAGGCCTAACCCAGTGTGGGCTTTTTTGGTTAGAATGAATCATCTGTACCCGCTGGAAAGTTGTTGTGGTGCTCATGTTTTATTTTGTCTGTTTGTTTCTTTGGGAGGCAAAGGAATATAAATTGGGTTATAGAGTAATCACATGGACATAATAATAAAGTGGACAATAATAGTCATGTGTGTACTTGTTGTGTGTACACAAGGTATTTTTGTGAGGTGAGAAGGAGCACATACTGTTACCCCCAATTTTTCGTGTGTGGGTACCGAAATATAGAGGGCAACTAGCTCAGCCTCGCACTTAACATCTCATGACATTCACTGGCTCCCACGGCCGTGCCTGCAGAGCTGGCCTGCAGGGAGATGGCACAGTGGCAAACCTTGGTCTTTTCTCAGTTCTGCTCTTCATATGCTGAGTGCCCAGATGCCAGAACCTTTACCTCCCCTTGACTTAATTTACCTCTTTATCAAAGAGAGGGATGATTTCTAAATCACGGTAGAGGAAATGGCAGACTTGGAGTTGTCAGGAGAAGGAGAAGATCTGAGCAGTTGCCCTTTCTATTGCTGTACTCCAGAGAAAGCAGCTGGGTATGGCCGGTTACCATAGGTGCCAAGCCCTATTCTGTCATGGTTTGTGGTTGTTTATTGAAGGAACCAGAAATTGTCGGCCGTTCTCTCATTGACACTACCTTGGCACCTAGATCTTTAAAAAAAATCACTCGTGACTGGGTGCAGTGGCTCACGCCTGTAATCCCAACACTTTGGGAGGCCAAGGTAGGTGGATTACCTGAGGCCTGGAGTTTGAGACCACCCTGGCCAACATGGTGAAACCCCGTCTCTACTAAAAATATGAAAATTAGCCGGGCATGGTGGTGGGTGCCTGTAATCCCAGCTGCTCAGGAGGCTGAGGCAGGAGAATCGCTTGAACCCAGGAGGCGGAGGCTGCAGTGAGCCGAGATCATACCACTGCACTCCAGCCTGGGTGACAAAGTGAGACTCCATCCCAAAAAAAAAAAAAAAGACCATGAAGGGAGTTAATTGAGTAGTGCCTTATGAAACAACCAGTGAGACTCACTTTGTGGGAGGAGAAATAGGAAAAAGGAGGAACTAAGAAGAAATACACAACACCTTGCCCAATGTTCAGCACATAGGTGCTCGAGAGACACTTCATTCTTTTTATTTATTTATTTTATTTATTTATTTTTTGAGACAGAGTCTTACTGTATTGCCCAGGCTGGAGTGCAGTGGTATGATCATAGCTCACTGAAGCCCTGATCTCCTGGGCTCAAGCAATCCTCCCACCTCAGCCACCTGAGTAGCTGGGACTACAGGCACGCACCGCCACACCTGGCTCATTTTTTTAAATTATTTTTAATGGAAACGAAATCTTGCTATGTTGCCCAGGATGGTCTTGAACTCCTGGAGCGATCCTCCTGCCTCAGCCTCCCAAAGTGCTGAGATTATCAGCATGAGCCACCACACCTGGCCAATACTTCATTCTTCATTGATGGAAAAGATTGTAGACTTCTAAGCATTTTCCAAATAAAAAAGCTATGATTTGATTTCCAACTTTTAAACATTGCATGTCCTTTGCCATTTACTACATTCTCCAAAATAACCTTGAAATGAAGGAGGCCACCCTTAAAATATTTCAGAGGCTGAAAATATGATTATTACATTGAAATCCTTTAGCCTAGGTGATATTTCTTTAACTTTGTACTTTCAGGCCCAGTAAAGCCAAAATCAGGGTAACCAATGTCATTTTATAAAATGCTAAAACCCTAATTGCAGTTCCTTTTTTAAATTATGTTAAAGATTACTTAACAACATTAGACAGTGCAGAAAAGAAGCAAGGGAAGCATTCATAATCCTACCATCCTAAAACAACAAGTAATTTCATTTTTAATATTCCTTTCCAGTTTTAGACAATGTGCATACATAGTTTTGTCCCTGTGCCCCGCAGTGATCATCATGGGGAACTTATCATTTTTTACCAGATATAACATGTAAGGCAGATGAGAGGGAGATGAGAACCAAAGAAAATAAATAATAATCCCTTCAGTGAATGGCAGCCCAAACAGCAGCTGTTAGTAGGGCTGCCTAAGATAAGGTAGGCATCTCTGTCCTCCCAGCTAGGAGTACCGACCAGCCTGGGGGACCAGTCCCAGGGTAGGCACTGGTGATAACTTCATAACCATTCACATCGAGGCTGGGCCCACCTCAGCCTCAGCCCCTGCTTCCCCATGAACCCAGGCCCAGCCCTGCATTGGGAGCTGCCCGGAGTAGGTGCAGTCGCTGAAGCAGGAGTGTGGCCGCGATGCCGGCAGTGAGCCACGCCGAGCTTGAAAGCAAGCAGACTTGCTGTGGCCGCTGCTGCTCTCAGTGGGTTGCGGACAGTGCTTTTACCTGTGGAAGATGGCACCACCCCACAAAAGAGAACACACTCAGTGTCTGTGCACAGCACTCCCTTATCACCGGGAGATTTGCTATTCTTTCCCCGCGTTTCCAGTAGAATGCCCAGTAACAACAGCAACCACATCCTCCATCAGGTTTCAGGCTTTTCGGAGTCAACAGAGTGCTCTCGCATGCATCAGCTCACTAGATCTGCACAGCAACTTCAGGAGGCCACCAGGGTGGTCTCTATCAGCGCCACATCAGGCAAAGGGGCAAGTGAGACTTGGAAGGATGAGACAATGTCCTCAGTCACAGAATGAAAGTTCAGTGACTCTTGGACCTACTGGCCATTGGGGAAAGGATCATAGCCTCCTCTGCCCGGCAACATGTAGGGGTACAGATGTCCCCTTGTCCATGCTGTTTAGCAAGCAGCCCTGCCAGGCATGTGCACAGGAATAAGTAGGGAGCTTTCTAGCCGGGCATTGGTGAGCAGGGCGTGGAGCTGCTGATAAGGGAGGCTAGCAAAAGGATGTTTAAAAATAAATGAGTCCTGCCCACGATGGAAAAGGTTTGCTCGTCAGCAGGACTGCTTGTCAGCAGGACTACAGATTCACGTATGCAGTGTCTTTTCGGTGCTACCATTTCTGTCTTGTGTTATTGAAAAATAAATATTGATTACTGCTACTTCAGTTTGCTCAGCTTAAGAAAGCTATTTATTTTTGAAAAGTGGCAAAGTGAGGAAATGACTTTCTTCACTTGGCATGGCTTCTGACACAGTTTTTGGAATCTCAGAGCCTACCCTCTACCCCTTCACCCATTTCTTGTGGGTTTAGAAAAGGCATGTCAGTTCAGTATTATTTTAGCAACAGAAGCACTTCCACTTTGGCTATTTTTAGCACGTCAGGTGCCCTCTGCCTGCCATGAACTTGGTATATTCAAGTGTTTAATTCAGCGGCCTCTCATTTGAAAGGGAGACTGTTCCAGCACTCTGCCCACCATAGCTCCACTTTTACAGCTGCTCGTAAATTTCTGAACATGCAGAGATATCTTTAGCTGTGACTCCAGATATTTCCTGTTGAGCTGCAAGATGCAATCCTGCAAGCACACTGAGGCTAAATATACCCTCTCAGTCCAGGACTCAGCCAAATAAACAGGGGCAGCATCAACATGATTTCTTTAATCCAATGCTGAACAGGGTTTTTTTTTAGTTAGATTAATTAAGCAATTCTGTTTATTTTGGCAATTGAAGTCATTTCAGCTTCCCCTGAGCTTTTAACACCTAAGCATCATTTTCTCTCCTGATTCAAGAACTGACCAGAAGCCCTGGTGCAGGGAACTCACATGTTTGAATACCGTGTGCCTCTTCAGCTCCGTACTTCTCGTCGGTTTAACAGATGGCCCCCTCAGCAGCCGACTCTGAGCAGCTGTCCTGTTCATTCTCACAGAATCCAGACTCCTCTTCAGCTTTGCCTAGGGCCTTAGCCATTCAAGGGAGAATAAACTCTAGGATTCCCTATCAGGAATGTATCCTTTGGGGACTTGACAAAGGAAAAGAACGTTAAAATCTTTCCAGGTTTAATCCCGTGGCAGGAGGAATCTCCTCTCTAGAATTAAGTTCTTGTCCACAAGGGATGCATGACCTTTTAATCAGACCCTAAAAAATTAGATTGTCATCCCTGGATAAGTCCCTAGGTTCCCAGAGAAAGTTCTATTCCTCCTGAATCTTTAGGACAAGCAGTATCCACCAAATATCACTGGTCAGTTTCCCTCTAACCAAGATCAGCCAATTGCAGGCCTTCATAGACCAGGAAGACACTATGCCAGGAGGAGCCAGAAGAAGCAATGTCAGGAAGCCTAACTTTGGCATATAGACAACCAAATCTGCACACACACCCCCACTGCAGCCCTCCTTAGAGAGACCATGGGCTGTGCCTGGCCACACCCCACCAGATTAAACCCCCCTCAGATGGTTGTTAGGGTCAACGAGGTTTACAGAGAACAGTTTATTCTCACCTATTTTCTACCTGCCTCTTATCCAGGATTCACTGGGGTTATAAGTTTTGGCCATGAGTGTAGCAGTGGAGCCTCCTGTGACACCTGCATGCTTTCTCGAGGAGGCCTGCCTGCAAAGATAAGTTTTGGATTCCCATTGAGGAAATCAGTTCCTCGATTCTCTCCTTTGAATGTCCTTTTTTTGGTTTATGATGCTGAATATTTCTGTAACTCTTTGTAGGTTGGGGGCCTCTTTGGGGACTGTTACTGTTTGGCAAACACTATTACTCATCAAAGTGTATTAATCAGGGCCAGCCACAAAATCTAAGGCATTATAAGCAGTGGGCTTGAAAAATCAACAAGACAGGAGAAAAAGAAATACAAATGAATGATAATCACAATCACTGTCCCTTATTCATGCATGCTAGGGCCAAGTGCTCTAAGCGTGTTACATATAGCAACTTAGGAAGCCTCACAAAAACCCTGTGAGGTTGCATCCTTTCTGTTCCCATTCTTCCTTCTTAGGTACCCATTGTATCCCAGGCGCTGGGCTAGACACAGGGGATATAGTGATGAATTAGATGGACAAGGCCCTGTACTCATGGAACAGAGGACATGCATGGTAATGAAACATACAATGCACAAATAATTTCTAGAGGCCAGGGACTAGTTAGGATTCTGCAGCTCGAACAAGAGTCCTTCATCCTTACAAGTTTGTGCACATGGCATAGAAGCCCCTAGAAACTCACACTGGACTCTCTGGGCTCTCGATCTGTCCAGCCTCTCTAGCCTGACTTCCTCCTGTCTCATGCCCTGTGCTTCACAATCCAGCAACATAGAACTGCTTGTCCACAGGGCTGTTTTTTACCTTCATTACTTTGCTAATGTTGTCCCTCTTCCTCTAACGCATTACTTAACCAATTCCCACACAGCTTCCAGGATCTACTCCCAGAGAAAACTCTCCCTGGCTCCCCTTGACCCAGCCAGGCTGGGTTAGTTGAACTTCTTTTGTGATTCCTGAGTCCCCCGTGCTAATCTCTATCACTGCACTTGCCTCACCATTTCACAGGCATGTGTTGAGGGGCCTGTTTCTCACTAGCCTAGGTGCTCCTTGGGGATATAGTTCATTCATCTTTTTAGCCCCTGCCAAGTAGCACACTTCCTGACCTGCAGAGTGCCATCACCTGCAGAGTGCCATCAGTGAATATTGCTGGTTGAATATGCATCTGTGCATGAGACTGTGCCTTCTGTGCTCTAGTGGAGAAGGTTAGGAATTGGGGGACTCTCTGTCCTATCTAATCGTCATGAATGGCATGAAAGGGAGCCTAGTGAGGTCCAGCAGTAGAGGCTGTAGCTGTTGGAGCAGGGAGGGGGAAAAAGGGGAGCAACTGTGAAAACCTCTCCAATTCCCCTAACAGCCCCGCCCCAGACTCTCTTTGATCACTTGCAGTGGTGGGAAATGAATCAACCTCTTCCATGGTCCATTCTGTAGAAAAGTTTTACCTTCTGTTAAACAAACTTGGCTGAAGACTTTTAGAAAGCTGTCCTCTAGGGCCGGATGTAGTGGCTCATGCCTGTAATCTCAGCACTTTGGGAGGCTGAGGCAGGTGGATCACCTGAGGTCAGGAGTTCAAGACCATCCTGGCCAACATGGTGAAACCCCATCTCTACTAAAAAATTCAAAAATTTGCCAGGTGTGATGGTGCGTGCCTGTAATCCCAGCTACTCAGGAGGCTGAAGCAGGAGAATCACTTGAACTCGGGAGGCAGAGGTTGCAGTGAGCCAAGATTGCGTCATTGCACTCCAACCTGGGCAACAAGAGCAAAACTCCATCTCAAAAAAAAAAAAGAAAAGAAAAGAAAGCTGTCCTCTAGAACAACAGAACAATTTGACTCTCTTTTCTATATAACAATTCCTCAAGTATTTCAAGAGTTGTCACGACCATCCTGTACTCATTTTTCTTTCCTAAATGATTCTAGTTGTCCACCTATTTCTCACTCTCATGTCACACCACTCTGAATACACTCTAGCCTCTTGGTATCTCTTTCAAAATGTGGTGTCCTGAGCTGAACAATATTCCAGATGGCTTCTGATGGGTATAGAATATAGTAGTACAATTTCTTTCCTGAATCTGTAGCTTAAGTTCAAATTCACGTGTTTTACAGCCTCATCACTTTGTCAGTTCTTACTGTTCCTTTGGGCAATGAAGCTCCTTGGTGTTCCGCATACAACGAACTCTTGTCTGGCCACATTTAATAATTATAATAGCAGCTTCCAGTTATTGAGCACGTCCTGTGCCCAGGAGCCAGGTGCTGTGCTAAACATGGTGCCATCAGTCCCTTACTTAATTCTCCCACCTACACTGAGGCTGAGTGAGGTTAAGTAATTTTCCTAAAGTGCTGGGATTACAGCCCAGCAGACCGATTCCAAACCCCACGTTCTATCTATCCCGCTTCCCTGCCTCCCATCCTGAACTTGTGTAGGTGGTTTCTTGCTCACCTGAATTCTAGATTTACCTGTGTTAAGTTTCACCTGAGTTTCTGCTCAACCCTCAGCATCTTGGAAACTCCACAAGGAGAATTTAGCTCATCTTTTCAGGTTTGTATCATTGTATCTGCTGCCTTCATCTATGTCAGTGACAGTGCCTTGTCACTCCCCATTAGAGAACTCTTTCTAGATCGACACCAGTCTGGGTACCAGTAGGACCAGACTTTCCGCCAGCTTCCATGGAACCTACTTTTGACTTCTATGCACTGTTTTCCATCTTGTCCAAAGTCGTCATGAGAGAGTTTGCCAAATACCGTGTTGGTTTGAGAAGTATCATATATGTGGCATTCCCCTACTATAATCAGTTAACAGCAGTAAGGAATAGTGGGAAAGGTGGCCTCTTCGTTTTACGTATTTTCAGAAATCCTGTTTAATCTTTTGTCCTAAAACTTTGCAAGAAATCAATATCATGTTCACCTTTACCCCCTGTGTGAAAGTGGGCTATTGCCTTGCTTCTCTTCATGGTTCATTCCAGTATTCCATTATTTATTCATTCTCAATATTAACAGTGTTTCCATAACCACAGATGCAAAAAAAAATTTTATCTTAAATCATTTTCCTTTTCCCAAAAATTTTAAAACAATGCATACTTCTTATAGAAAAATCAAAATAGGTAAAGAAAGCACAAAACAAGGTTGTCTAACAATCCTAGAGATAGCCTCTAACATCTGCAGTTCTTTTAATAACCTTGAGAGCAATTTGCCTAGGTGCTAAAACAATTTATGGCCAAAACCCAGAGTTGGTCTTCCACACCTAGAGCAGGGACTACAGCCTAACAGCAGCTAGAAAAATTGTAAGGGAGAGATGCTGGTTCAAGGTGAGGAGTCAGGCCGGGCTCTGGGGCAAGGGCAGGATGGATGTGGAGGGGTAGGAAGCAGGAGTTCCCTGCCACGTGAGCCCCACAGGCTCCAGCCTGTTCCAGCAGGTTCATTCTGTTCCTGCTGCATACTTCAGTATGTTGATATTCAAGGCAGTATATTGGAGTCCCCCATCCCTCTGGATGTTGTTTCCCTGGGGGAGTCACCGGACTGCTCCTCTGCTGTGACTCTTCTCTTTCTGTCATAACTGCTGTGCCCTGTACCATCCAGCTGGAGAGTTTTATCTGGACACATTTCTCTCTTCCCCTCAAACGTCAGTTTGAACATCAGGGATCGGAGGAGAAATCACATGGGCGAGAAGGTTCTTTCTGGGTGACTGTGATTTGTTGGACATCTGTCTCCCAAGTACATGATGTTCATTTTAGAACCAGTCTCAGCCAATCACTGTGATTTTTCACAGATGGATGGATGGACAAACATCTAACAAAATGTCTTGCAGATTTTCATCAAGAGAGGTTCAGGTGCCACGATGCCCAGAGGTCCCTTCCAGCTCAGTGGTTCTTTGAGTGTGTGATTGATATTTTGGAAACAGGGATATCACTTGGTGTATTTGTCAGTGACTGGCGATCTTCAGGAAACTTTAGTTTGGTCCAGGAAAAGCCTGGAGGAAGATGTGACTAGTTTAGAGGAATTTGGAGAAGAGACAAGCTAGTCATCAGATGACATGGATAAGGTGGAAAAGCCAATTCTGAGACAGCTGTTGCTGGAAAATAAACGGGGGCATCAGGAGAGGACCAAAAGTGTTCGATAATATACCAAGCATACTCCTGCAGCCGAACGTGGCTAGAGGGGAAGCAGGAAATCTGCTGTAACTCTCATGTCAAGAGCTTGGCCCCAAAAGGCCACAATAGGTCATACAAATCCAGGTTTCAGACCCAGATCAAAGTGTGTGTCTGGTATCAAATGAACAGCTGGGCATACATCACTCTTTCTGGCCACTTCTGCACACACAGATCAATAACAATCAGCTGTAGTAGCCATATCTTAAAATATTAACAAAAAAACGTTAAAAGATATATTCAGATTCTACCGTGACTCCTTGGTTTTCTTCCTTTACACAGCAATGTATACTCAGGCCACATCTGCTGAGTAGGAAGGCACGCCTTCCTTCCCGGGATGCCCAGAACTGTGATTTACACAGGAGCCTCAGGAAATTCAGATGGCTCTCTCCCAAAACAAATTTTAAAAGTTGTCCTGAATTGACCTGTGGAGGGTCAGGTAGGAATGTAGCAAGGTTGCAGGAAGCAGCTAATCACAGACCTATTTTCCATCATTTGTTCATCACTCAATCATTAGGTCCTAACTGCATGATAGGCACTGTTAGAGGCGAGTGAATGCAAAGACAAAGGCTGGCAAGGGACCCCCAGCCAAGGGGAGAGAAACTGATGGGCACATGGTTGTGACACAGGCAATGAGAAGGCCTGTGGAGGAAAGGCAGAAGGTGCTTTGGCTATTCAGAGAGGAAGTGACCAGCCATGCTGATGGCAGGGAGGGCTTCCTGGGTGTGATCTACTAGAGCTCAGAGTTCAAGGATGAGTAGAAGGAGTTAGCCAGGTAAAGAAGGTAGGGGGACTGGAGGCAGAGAAAACAGAGACAGGGGAGAGCAAGACACATTCAGCCAAATACAAGTAGACTGGTAGGATCAGAGGTAGCATGGGGGCTAGCATGGTGGCCCTCAACAGATGAGGCTGGAGACGTGGGTCATGAAGTGTGCCCTG
Organism: Theropithecus gelada; assembly: GCF_003255815.1. Classification (NCBI taxonomy): domain Eukaryota; kingdom Metazoa; phylum Chordata; class Mammalia; order Primates; family Cercopithecidae; genus Theropithecus; species Theropithecus gelada. Next base: position 137,051,450 of record NC_037672.1, on the reverse strand, counting down.
ATAAGGAACAGGATTCTTTTTTTTTTTTTTTAATGTTGTCCATGCTGGAGTGCAGTGGTGCAGTCTCAGCTCACTGCAACTCCCAGGTTCAAGCAGTTCTCCTGTCTTCCTGTCTCAGCCTCCCCAGTAGCTGGGACTACAGGCTCACACCACCTCGCCCAGCTAATTTTTGTATTTTTAGTAGAGACGGGGTTTCACCACATTGGTCAGGCTGGTCTCAAATTCCTGACCTCAGGTGATCCATGTGCCTCGGCATCCCAAAGTGCTGGGATTACAGGGGTGAGCCACCACACCCAGTCAGGAATAGGATTCTTACCCTGCTGGAGTGTGAGTGTGAGGGGGAGTACTGGCAGGCTCAGGACCTGGTGGCTAGAGGGTATATTGGAGAGAAACCAGAGTGCAAAATGGACAACCGCCCAAGAGAGTAGCAGAAAGCGCCAATGGAAAGTTGACAGCCTGGACCAATGAAATGCCAAGTAGGGTGATGTGGAGGAGCTAAAACCCCCTGATTCTGTCATAGCTTGGATATGAAGAGAGAGGGGCAGAAGATGAAGAGTCTAGGATGATCACCCTGGCTCAGATATCAGGCTAGCAAGATGGCAACAGCATATTCAGAGGCCAGGAACACAGAGGCATGAGTTTGAAACCAGAGCGCAGTGGGCAAGGTCACAGATTTCATTCTGGTTCCACAGTGAATTATCTGTTGGCTGTGATAATGCGCTTCCAAGCTGCTGTACTGGCGGGAGACTTAGTCATGCTTTCATATCAGGTCCTGCAATGTTAGAGAACCTCCCTAAAAATGTTAGGGAGAAGGGCAGGAGTTTTGGCTTTGCAAAACCTGGGTGTTTTCCCAGATAATCATTCTTACTTTGGTTCTCAAAAGTATCGTGTGCTGCCATTCACAGTAACAACCATTTCACGGGTGCCAAACTGTCAGACATTAACTCAGTCCAGAGCAAGAAGTTGCAGAGGGTGAGGGGGGAATGTGCAGTGAGCAAAGAGCTGTCCGTGCTGGTAGGAGCCTAAAGCACAGCCACAACCAAGTCATTTCCAGAAACGTTTTATTATGAGCTTCAATTTGCACACTAACTTCTCCAAAGCATCTTCCCTGTGAGGTAGAAGTTAGCTAGTGCCTCAGGGTTCCTTTAAGGTTTAGACTTGGAGTCCTTGACTCTCAGGTATAATTCTTGGGATATTCCATGAGAATGCTGACAGACAACTTTTTAAGGGCAACTTTCTGTCTTCAGCCATGTGTGATTCTGTTACATAGACCAGTATACTTACTGGTTTTAGTTCCTGTGTCTTGATGGAGCATAATAAAAATCTTCTTAAAATTAAAGATCCATTTTATTCAATACCATGGACTTTAAAAGTGAATAACGTTTTATCAGTGCACATCATATTTTTCAAAATCATCAACATTTTTATTGGGTGGAGGGAGTATGGCCTTCAAAGCATACTAAACAACCAATACATTGGGATTAGAAGGTTCAAAGTAGCATTCTTCCCTGGACAACCTACATGCTTTGCTGTTCTTATACTCCCGCAGTATGTTCATGAATACTCTGCGGAAAGTTGCTTTTTTTCTTCTACTATGTGCTGCTTTCCTAATGAATTATGTAGATGAACAGATAACTTTTGAGTTAACTTTCACACTTAGATTTATTCTTTCCCAGACCATAGCGGGTGTTTTGACATAAGTCCTGCAGAGCTAGAAATTTGACTTCAAATTTGCAAAAACTATTTTCAACCAACTTTGGACCCCACAGTTCATTAAATGAATTAGAAATTACAGAGTTAGGTTGTTTTTTTTTTTTTAAACTGTTGCCATATCTTGATCCATTGCCTAAAATTCATACAACCAGAAATTTTGGTAGAACTTCCTACTCTCTTCAGGCTGTTGCTGGCCTGTTGTAGCTTCTTCAACAGACTGCCCAGGGCCCCTGTGTTAAATGTGTCAATGTTTACTTAATGCTGACATGCAAAAGCTCACTCTTTCTTTTTCTGCTATTGTAGTAAACCATATCTAGGGACCAAAAATTAATTGGAAATCCTGAATCAAATCAATTGCCATTGTAACAAAGCGGTAGATCTTTACTGGGTTGCCACCGTTGCTGGCAGTTTTCTTTTTTTCTTTGGTTTTTTGTTTTTTTTTTTTTTTTTGAGACGGAGTCTCGCTCTGTCGCCCAGGCTGGAGTGCAGTGGCAGGATCTCAGCTCACTGCAAGCTCCGCCTCCCGGGTTCACGCCATTCTCCTGCCTCAGCCTCCCGAGTAGCTGGGACTACAGGCGCCCACCACCTCACCCGGCTAATTTTTTGTATATTTAGTAGAAACGGGATTTCACCATGTTAGCTAGAATGGTCTTGATCTCCTGACCTCGTGATCCGCCCGCCTCAGCCTTCCAAAGTGCTGGGATTACAGGCGTGAGCCACCGCACCCGGCTGGCACAGTTTTCTTAAATCCACATTGCTGAGGTAGTGGGAGGTCCAAGCCAAATAAGGAGCAGGCTTTCTCCAATGTCGTTCCCAGTGTGTTTCACTCCCAGAGTCTACAGGTGCTATTCCGGCTTACGGCTATTGAAATATGGAACAGCAAACCGGCTGTCATTCATAAGAATTGGTGCCGGCCAGCTGGCCAAGCCAGCTACAGGAATAAAGACGTGCCTTTTCACTCTGATACACAGGGGCCGTGCTGTGAGCAGACAGCTGAAGAATCTCAGGTGACAACCCCGGGGAAATGGTGTTTGTGGCATTCAGGCATTCGCCACCCGGAAGAGGCAAAGCAACAGACATAGGATGTGAGCCTGCTGATTAAGGAGAACAGAGGCCGACCGTGCCTGCTCCTGGGGCTTTGGGCAGAGGAAGAGAAACTGAGGGGAAAGCTTAGATGACTATATGTTATAAATAAACTTTAAATAATTTTAAAAATTAATTTTATTTACAGTGTCTTGTTTATTAGGAAAGAATCATGAAGAATCACAATTGCACTGGGCTGGTCATTTTTAAAAAATTGAACCTAAAGTATAATCCAGAGACCCTTGTGTATTCCTGATGGAAGTGTAAATAGATCACATCTTTCCAGAGGGTATTTGATAATATGTGCCAAAACAGGAGCCTTAAACACATTCATGCTCTTTGACACAAAATTTCTACTTTTAGGAATTTATTTGAAGGGAACAATCAGATGTACATAAAAGTTTATGTACAAGAATGTTCATTTCAGCATAAAGTAGTGAAAATTGAAAATGATTTAAATGTTCAACAGTAGGCAATTGGTTAAATAAATGATAACAGCTTTATACAATGGAGTAATATGCAACTATGATCTTTGTCTTGTTTGAATGAATGTTTTGGTAGGCAATATGTTGAGTGATTATCATTTTGTGGTAATGATTAGCAGTGATTTTGCTTTTCCATTTTATATTTTTCTGTTGTCCACATTTTCCATAGTGGATAAATTTATAATCAAGAAGAAAATAATGTTTAAAGAACTATAAGAACATAAACATGTGATTAAAATTAGTGATTTTTTACATTTAAAAAATCACCCATAATTGACCTCCCTAATACACCTTTGTTTTGCATAGTTATATTGTTTGCCTTATGCACTTATTTAAGTTTTGCTGTTTCAGTCACAGGCCATATGCCAGTTTATATGTTACTATTCAACTAATATGTTAGTCTATAATTATCACATTCATAACTTTATAACATTACAACATATTAATGTACATGTGCATAGTAGGTAGTATTAATTCTTAATTCTTCCTTGGGCAAAGAGGGTTTTCGTTAACTCTTACCCCTCCCTCCACCCCAGTCTCCAGACAGAGTTAATCATTCCCTTATCTGTCTTTTGCTCATTTCCATTTGTCTCCCTTCTGATGTAGGAGTTACTTGAGGGCCAGCTATACCCGTGCGTCTTGGTAGTCATGGTGTCCAGCGCTGTGTCTGGCATATGCATGAGAGAAAGGAGAGATGGATCCACAGATGGACAGACAGAAGAAATGAGTGGGGCTAAGCTTTGATAGTTTAACATCTGTTTGACTTGAGTAACCTTGTAAACTTATTAATTCTCACCTCAGCCTCAGGGAAGTATGTAGGGAAGGAGCATAAAAGATCTGCAGTTGCCCTAGTACAGATATTTTTCCCTTCACTTGTTTTGTAAAATTATATTTTATTTTCATGGTAGTTTTAGACTCAAGGTTATAAAGGCCTGCTTATAATAGTTCTCCTACCAGCCTCTGAAACTCATCTTTAACTTTTTTCTGTCAGAATTTTCTCCATCATGTGTATTTATCACGTTCCTTTCCAAATTTGTATCAATACCCATAATAGTTAAAATGCTCCTAGCAAAAAATAAATAAATAAGAAAAGAAAAAAGCAAAGGAAGGCAGGCTGCTTAATGGGTACAGAGTTTCTGTTTAAGATGAAAAAGTTCTGGGAATAGATCGTGGTATGGATCACACAACATTGTGAAGTACTTAATGCCACTGAATTGTACACTTAAAAGGAGATAAAATGATCAATTTTATGTTATGTATATTTTACCCCAATGAAAAGGGAAAGAAGGAAAATAGGAATTGAGTGGTGTGGAGCCCACTCTTTCTACAAATCTGTTTTTCACTAGCTGAGCCCTCTCCTGAAACAGGATTCAAGACGGTCGTAAGTCTTTTTGAAGACAGGAAGAATAAATTCTTCAGGTTTGTATTGTATCCTATTATCTTGACCTAGCAGATAGGTTCAAAAAAATCACCCCAGCCTGCAAAAACCTCGCCATCCTATTTTCTTTCCCCCTGTTAGCTCTTCCCAGTGTCACCACAAGGAAGTGGCTAATGACATAGCATTAACAGCCTGAAGAACTATGGTTATCAATGTAGAGGGACATTTTTTCCCCTTAAAATTATTGCCTGCCTCTAGCTTTTTTTTCTTCTAGAATCGAGCTAAAATCATTTAGGTGTTACTGCTGCGATCTTCGAGTGGCCACGTTACTTCTTATCTGTACACATGCTCTCTCAGGAGAAATATGTATAAATGCTATGTGGTAAAGATTTTTTTTATTATCATTTAGAAAAATACAGAATGTATTGATGCCAAGCCTTCACTGAATGAAGACGTAAGAGAGAAGTCCTGGCTTCCAAAGCTTCCCATGACCTGCCCCACTTTCCCAGCCATCTTCTTTTTGACCCCAAAGAAGAGGGTAGGGAGTGGTTATCACTCACCCCCTCTTCATAGGTGGGGTTGTGAGCACAGAGAGAGCCAGGCTAGGTCCAGGGTGGGTTCCACACACTGAAAGAGGAGTTAGGTCCGCCATGCTAGACCTGGTGGTTGTTTAGGAGCCTAGTCCCAGGCCTGCGCCCATGCAACCACAGGCCTAAATACCATATCTCATTGATCCTAAGGATCCTGATTTTTACATCTGTGAAGTCAGGATGCATCTTACAATTGATGGCATACCATAGTTCTGTAGGGTGCTTTTTTCTTTCTTTTTAGTAGTACATAACATGAGCCTTAAAATTTATGAGTCTTAAAGCTAATGAAATAGGAATTACTAGGAAGAACCTACAGATAGCCATCTGTAACATTTTGTAGAAATTGCTGAAGTATCTACCTGCAAGGAAAGTTAGAATTTGAATCCCAAAGTCACAGTCAAGAGAAAAGATAAGGCTATTCCAGAGTTACGCAGTAATGATAAGCTTCAGATTTCTGCTGCTGGGCTCAGACCATAGTAGTAATAAATGCAATACAGGCTTCCTTTTATATGGAGGCTCCTTGGAGGTCTCTGCTTTAAATGTGTACCTTTCTTTATCAAAAGGAGCTATATTGTAACCTTACATGCAGACACTATAAGAAATAAGAATGGATACTTTGTGGATTAGAGGTCAAAGATGTCATTGTAACTCCATGGCTTGCTGTGGGCAAAATTGTGACCTGGGCTGAGTGTATTCCAGTATCCTCTTTCCTCTCCCCTCCAGGCACAAGGTCCTACCCACTGGCTTCCTGGGGTCCGTCAGACCCACTCATCTGTGTACCACCCCTTAGAACCTAAGCACTATTTAGGGTTAGGGGCTGTTGTGGGTTATATATACAGGTTGAGCATCCCTAATTGGAAAAACTGAAATCCAAAATGCTCCAAAATCCAAAATTTTTGGAGCACTGACTTGATACCACATGTGGAAAATTTCACACCTGACCTCATGTGATGGGTCACAGTCAAAATGCAGGCAAAACTTCGTTTCATGCACAAGTTATTTAAAATATTGTATGGAATTACCTTCACACTCTGTGTATAAGGTGTATATGAAACATACATGAATTTTGTGTTTAGACTTGGGTCCCATCCCCAAGATACCTCATGAAGTATATGCAAATATTCCAAAATCCCAAGAAATTCATAATACTTCTGATCCCAAGCATTTTGGATAACGGATACTCAACCTGAATATGTTAGACTACTCCAAGTAATATTTTAAGTTTCATAGTAATCTCCTAGAAAATCTAAACCCAAATGGGAAAATGTTATATTTGGACAGGGACATGGGAGAGAGATTTTTCAGAGGCATTTTGTTATTTGGCAAATAGCTCTGGGCAACTACCCACCCCATCTTTCTTTGCCTACTCTGCAGGCCAGATCCAGAGTTAGACCCTGAAGACAGACGACTGACCTTCAGGTCTAACGGTCTCTAAGTTGAGGAAAAGAGTGATTGAATCACAGGAGGCAACTTGCCAGGTGTTCCAAATAGGAGTAGACGTCTCCACTCCCACTACCCATAAAAGAATACTCATTTTCAACTGAGGCCTAAGTCAGAAATGTAAAAGCAAAACAAAAACCCTTCTTCTGAAACCTCCTCCCATTCCAGTTTTTAAAAGGGGAGGGGGTAGGAGGTACTGATGAGACCTGAAGATGAGAAATGCTAGGATGAAAATCTATCACTGACTTTTGAAATTCAAAATAGAGTGCCTTAGGAAGGCCATTTTTAGGTAAAATATACAAAGAAAGTAATTGAGCCTAGAGAGGGCCTAACTACCTCTTTAAATTTTTATTTTTATCAGCTGCAGGAGGGTAGACTTCTTCACTGGGGTCAGACAGAGTGAATAACGGAGGAGTGAATTCCAGTGTGTCAAGTTTCATCACGTGGCGTAATATGGTTCAGATACAGCTCAATCAGTAACTCTCAAATTCAAAGAGGACTTAAGGCTTAATATCTCCAAGGAACAAAGAGAAGAAAGCCCAAAACTGCACGAAAGGCCATTTCTAGAGTCCACCTGGTTTGCATTTAGTGCAGAGGCAGCCAATGCTGAACTATCCTCAGAAGGAGGACTCACGACCCACCGCCTAGGAGGCCTGTCTCTCCTTCTGGTGGGTTGATTTTATTGAAGCTAGAGAGTGACCCGCAGGGGATGCTGTGTTGATTCTGAAGCTTCTAATGCCACCTAGGAAGGACTGGGGAATTGTCACCCCTTCTTCCCTGTCACTTGGAGCTATGGGAGGCACCCAGGGGATCTGAACCCTCCCTTCCCCTTCACTTAGCATTGAAGTATCATGTGGGCAATAAGCTACCTTATCTTGGGGGTTTGGAATTCTTGCAGATGAATTCCAAAGCACTCTGCCATTCAGAGTTTCTTGTGTGTTTCACGGCTGTGTTTAGCATCCTATTGGCACTTCAGGGTACAATCAAATTCACTGTCACTCTAGTGACATGAATAATCCATCCATATTAATGAAATGATAGCTGTTCCTTGCCATCTCTTTTCTTATTCTTAAGTTGATTTCAAATAACATGAATTCCACTTTTGGCAGAATAGGGTTGGGGGGTTCTTATTCATCTCCACTATGAGAGTTGAGAGGGGGAAAAAGAGATAATGGAATGATGGTGGTGTAGAATAACTGTAAAATAATTACTGCATTGCTCAAAACTCTGTATTATTCATCTATGTAGTGAGAGCTCCTGTTTGGTACCACACTTGAGTGGCAACCTCACCAATTAGCACTGCCACCGCGGGTCTGTGAATTGCATGTGAAAATAGAATTTGTCCAGAAGTGCTCATGCAAATTGTGCAACACAAATGTGGCCTCCATGTCAAGTCCTTTCACGTGTTCTGACAGACTCATGTCTTTCCAGATTTCTCTGATCGGCACCCCCCACCCCCTTGACAGTTACCAGAGCTCATAAGCCAAAGGAAATAGTTCCTGTTGCCATGAATACTGTGTCTGTGGTGAGGTTTATGAGCTGCTCCTAGGGCTGGGTTTTTGCCTGAGAAAACAATCAGATTTTCACTTAGATCTGCAAGAAAGCAGATTAGGAAGGGGATATATGCAAATATCTATGTTAATGCCACCAAACCTATAACTTGGCCCCACGGTGCTTGTGTAGCAGTTCTCTTAGAGAAAACTTTTTTTGCATTTAATGTATGTTTCATGTTTTTGAAATCTGTGTTAATGCAAAGAAACCTGGAAAGCAAAAGCATTAGGTCAAATATGAACTTGGCTACAATTTTACATAATTGGGGTATATCTTTGTGAACATAGAAACTGTACATTTATAAACCATTCTTTGCCTTTTCTCAATTTGAAGAAATTTCCAGTCTTTCCTGAGGAAGAAAATATTTTTTTCCATTTGAGCTCTGTTTAGAGCTTTTAGATTGTTTTTATTTGGCAGTTTGTGGGGGGCCAGATGGGAGGGAAGAGGTGCCCTCTGGAACTTCAAGGACATGTGCAGCCACAATCATGCCCACACTCTGTTCACCAAAGAAGCAGGGTCAAAATGGTGTGCATGCAAAGAGAAGCCCTAAGAGAGGCTGTCTTCGGAGGCCAACAAAGCAAAGCCAGGTTGAATTTGCAGACCTTGAAAATGGCAGCTGGCAAAATACCTGGTCAGGCTGAGACCTTCTTTCACTTTTCCCTGCCTTTCTACCGTTCAAAACCTCAGGAGCAGTTACTTGAAATTGCTCAACTTTCCAAAGCTAGTTGCATTCAGACTGAAAGAAAAAAAGAAATTTTACCCCAATTGTGCTTTTGCTCCTTACCCCAGAAAGATACAGACTATAGAAAGCACAGCTGTGGTCAAGCCGGACCTCATCTTGATTAGGGGGACTGAGCTGGAAGTGTCCTTCCAGCCAGGGTCTGTTCTTGGCCTCTTCTCAGCCTGATCTTTCCCCAGCAGCCTCCTGCTCCTTCAGTTTCACTCATTTCCATTGATGCATTTTGTCCTCTTCTCTTCCCGTTGTTGTATGGTTTGATGTTCAGGACCAGAGATCCTTTCTCCAGTTGGTTCTCAATCTGAGCTCCACTTCTTTCCATTTCTAGACCCTCCTCCTGGTATTCAGGTCCCTTAGCGCCTCTATTTTGGGGTGTAAGCCTGTTTCTCTGAAGCCCCTGAAGGGAAAGAGATAGGCATCTTGGTGACCAGCCTTAGAAACCCCAGCCTAGGGAGTGTCTTCTCTTATGGCCCAAGTGCTCCAAACCTCTATTTCCATCTTCCTGTTTAGCTCCTGGACAATGTAAAGAGATGGAGGCCCTCTTAGAGCCTGTGAGTATCTGGAAGCTGAATGTACCATGGGCAGTGTTCCTGTGAATTTGTTTTCCCATCCCCCTTTCAAAGTCCCACCACCTCTATATGTGCATTCTTTTACTTTTTTTTTTTTTTCCCAGACAGTCTTGCTCTGTCCACCCAGGCTGGAGTGCAGTGGCATGATCTTGGCTCACTGCAACCTCCACCTCCTGGGTTCAAGCAATTCTCCTGCCTCAGCCTCCCAAGTAGCTGGGATTACAGGCACCCACCACCACGCCCAGCTAATTTTTGTATTTTTGGTAGAGACGGGTTTCACTGTATTGATCAGGCTTGTCTCAAACTCCTGACCTCAGGTGATCCAGCTGCCTCAGCTTCCCAAAGTCCTGGGATTACAGGCATGAGCCACTGTGCCCGGCCTATATGGGCATTCTTGTTACTCTTAATAAGTATCAGTAATAAAATGATGTGTGCAAGGAATTTTTTTTTCTTTTTTGAGAGGGAGTCTCGCGCTCTCGCCCAGGCTGGAGTGCAATGGCACAATCTCGGCTCACTGCAACCTCCACCTTCCGGGTTCAGGCAATTCTCCTGCGTTAGCCTCCCGAGTAGCTGGGACTACAAGCACACACCATCACACCCAGCTAATTTTTGTATTTTTAGTAGAGACAGGGTTTCGCCATGTTGGCCATGCTGGTCTCGAACTCCCAACCTCAGGTGATCCACCTGCCTCGGCCTCCCAAAGTGCTGGGATTACAGGCATGAGCCACCGCGCCTGACCTGCAAGGAAGATTTTTTTAAAGTTCTTCCCCGCAGAATTCATTTTCTAACTAAAGAGATGCAGATGCTTGAAGGAAAGGTTTCTATCTAAAAGGTGAGGGAAAGTTGCCCGTGCTCTGTACTCTTCTCCCTCCTCCCACCAGCGCCACAAACTCTCAAGTTACATTTCCTCCCTCAGTGATGCAGAGAGTGTGGATTTGGTATAAGCTTTAAGGGTTCAAATAGATTGGTATTTCCACCCTACAGAAACCATCATTTAAGGATTGACTTCGCTGCATATTCTGAGGACAGGGCTTCCCTCCGTCCTCAACTCCTTTGCTTTTCCCAGAGCACAAGACGAAACCACTAAGAGCTGCACAGACTCAGTTGGTTCCAAACACAGGAACAGTGAGAAGCAATTGCTGCAAGCCTTGGGCCATGAAGGAAAGCCATGGCCGGTGGCCCACAATTTCTTAAGATGAACCCCCGACAAAAGCTGGCCTAGACCAGGACAGCAGATGCCAGCAACCCCCTCCCACCCCGACTCTCCCTAGGCTTTTTATTACCTTTACTTGATCAAAGGAAGGAAAGCAATCGGTCTCTCTTCAACTTGTTTAATAAAAGAAAACATAATCATAGTTTGACACATTACTTTTGGTGGGTGCACAGAAAGAATATGCTATATTAGAAAGGGAGAGAGGAGGAGAAGGGGGGAGGTGAAAGGAAAACAAATTGGCTGCCTGCGGAGGTCCAGTGTCAAACGTCTGCGGAATCTTGTTCCTTTAGATACTGTGGGAAAGACCATGGCAACGAGGGGCCCGCAGAGCGAGAGAGACAGATGGGAAGATTTGCAGCCCCTCCCTGGGATTAGAAGACAGAACAAATAGGTGAAGCAATCCATTTTCCCCAGTGGTAATTTCAGAGTGTTGTGAACCAGGGTATCTGCTTCTCCTCTGTTGTCTTGATAAGGGGTAGGAAAATTTTCAAAGGAAAGATTTTTCGTTTTTTCAGAGAAGACAGTCTCCAAGTTGGTGATATAAAACATATTTTTACCTGAAACCAAGGTATTCTTAACTTCAATCATAAATTTTCAACGGTCCGACTGGTTGTGTACTGATGAATTACTTTGTTAGAAATTATTCTTATTACCATCTCTAGTTCAGATTTAAAAGGTTGGTAGAATACATGCAATGTTAATTATCTTATAAAAATATAACATACCATTTCTGTTGCAAACAAGATTTAGCAATAAGACCAAGAGTGATTTTCTGACTTTTTAATAAAAAAATCCAACTGGGAGCTTATGCTTAGGAAATATTTAGTTATCACATTTGTTATGAAGTCTACTTGTCATGAAAAGTCTTTAATTGGGCCACCATAGAACTTTCCTTATTACTTGTCAGGCCTTCTTGAAAAAAGTTGACTGAATGAAACATTTAGTAGCAGGAGAGAAAGTTAGAGAAACAAGTTAAGGAAGCACAAAAACTAAAAGGTTTCTTCTTCTCCAAGTTGTTTTGGTCACATTTCCTGTTACTGCCTGCCATCTTTCCTTCATCCCCAGGATGTATTGTTAGGGCTTTGAAAATATTCACAGTTATATACCTACTGTTCTACTCCCCGTCAAAAACCAGGTGGTATGTTTAAAATCCTGTATATTAAATTCACATTTAAATAAATTTAGTTTTTTTATAATAGGGAAGACCAGAAAAACTAGCTTTATTTTTACCTGATTTTAAAGCAGGGATCACTGTATCTCTGCCAGGTTTCTGGTAGCCATGTGGGCTGGGCAGAGCACAATAATAGAGAAGAGAAATGAGTAGGAGGAGGTGGGACCCCAGACCGGAAAGTGACCCCAGATATTTGCACATGAGAATTCTTATTCTTGCAGGAATATGCCTGGCAGGTGCATTTGGCTTTTTTCAGTTCCCACAGTCAAGTGCCAAATCTCAGCCGGCTTCCCCTCACCTCCTGTTGGGATTACCCTCATGGCTGCCTCCCAACCCTTCCTGCCCACTTTTCTTCTGATCCAGCCCCATTCTAATCTCTGCTTTACTTGACACCAGCTTAATCTCCTTAAAGTAATGCATTTAGCATTTATTCCCTTTAAGAACCTGCTGTGGCTCCTGATGGCCGGTGGTCGAGTCGGCTGGCTCTGCCTGCATGCAGACCTGTCCATGGCCAGTCCCACCCTGCAAAGCTTTCTTCTCACACATCCTAGCAAACACCCCAACTTTGGGTGGCCACCTCCCTCTTTGCAGGTGGCCACTCTCCTTCCTTCCTTCTCTTCTCACTCAAATCCAAATCTACACTTCCATCAAGGCTCCCAGTCAAGTCCCCGCTTATCCATGAAGCTCTTTCCAAGTAGAACCAGAGAAATGTTAGGGCAAGTAGAAGCCTTGGAGATTACCTGGGCTGGCTTCCTCATTTCATAAAGGAGAATACTGAAGCTTAGAAATGTTCAGTGACTTGCCCCAGGTCAAACACTGCCTAGAACTCATGTGCCTTGTATCCACATTTGGGCCTCTTTCTATGCCATACCACCGCTCTGCCCATCCCGGGTCTGCTCGGCCTGGCTGTATGGAAATCAAATGGAAACAGAACACTTGCCACACAGCTTGCCTCTTGACCGGCTGGTGCCATCCTTGAGCTCTTCCATGAAGCAGACCTTGTCTCTGCACTCGGATCTCAGTCTCCCTCCAGGACAGAGGCCACGGCTGCACTGCACCGAAAGTCTAAGAGCCCCACCATAGCCCCTGCCATTGAGCTAGGGTACTGGGCCTGTGCAGACTCCTTGAGCAATCAAAGTTTTTCAAAAAGTGGGTTGTGTATTCAAATTGAAAGAAAACTTTAATAGCAAAATGTACATGCCACACGTCGTGTTCTAGTGCTCAGACTTCAGGAGGAGGTATACTTGTTTTCTGAGCAATATTTGCATTTTAACCATGAAGTGACTTACTCCACATAAAATCCCAAGCAAAGCTATAACCACAACCCATACTCCTGGGGGGTGGTATATCATATTAAGCAAGTCAGTTGTTTGCTTATTTGTTTTGTTTGTTTGTCTTAGCTGTTTGTGTTCTTTAAGAAAAATCAACTCTAAGATCTGGAAGCTGAAACTGAAAATGCCACTAAGGATATGCAGTGCTGCACAGCTTGAAGGGAAGGGTCTGAGGCTCCATGTTCTCAAACCAGATCCCTGAACCTCTATTAGGCCAGCCACCTTGGCAATCAATTTGACTGACCTAGTCAGCCTTCCTTATCTAAGTCTCCTAGCAGAAGTGAATCAGAGTATTCCAGACCTCTCTAGGTTCCTACCCAGGGTGTTTGTGCATCTGACTGCAGGATATATTTGGGCTGTGTCCCCAGGAAACCTCTGAGAGGTACTAAGAGTGACTGGGACCCTACCACAGCAGTGACAACTCTCTCAGTGACAATGACTGTGGCAGGACTGTATGGCCATGCTGAGAGCTCCACATGTGAGCTCTCAGCACCCTGTACATGAATGTTCACTCCTTGAGGACTTACGTTTATTTATTAATGGGGACTTAGAGACCCCATCTTTCCTTCAAAATTCTCTGTGACTACATCAAAGGAAAAAGGAATCAAGATTGGCCTTGCCAACCTTTTTTATATGCTTCTAAATATGATTAAGAGGTAGTGTTCTCAAGGCCTTCTATAGAAAGTAACCTTCAGTATAAATTATCCCCTGAGAAGCTAAGGAAAATAAAGAAGAGAATCTCACTCTGGCTGGCTTTTCCCCTGTGTGGTATCCTTGGGATCCGAGAAAGATTTCAAGTTCAGTTTCTAGGTTTGTCATCCCTACTCACCCCTCCTCCACTCCTCAGCAGGTTTACAGCCGTGTATATTTAGTGTCAGCTTCCAGAAAAGGTTTGGTTGACTTGAGAACGGTTTAATAATTGCCGATTGAGAAATTGTGTATTCTTAAAATGGGGGAGAGGATAAAGGGAAACAGAAACACAAAGGGGAAAGTAATTAGTTGGGCCAAAGAACAAGAAACTGTGTCTATTAGAGAAATGGTCCAAAGGGAAGGAAGACCAGAAACAGGATCCCTAGTGTCCAGGAAGCTTTCTCAGGTTGACAAGTCTCCTGAACAGCAGGTCAGATCTCCCTGTCCTACTCCAGAATTAATCACCCTGCCCCTCCTGTTCTGATGTTATCCTCCTACAAGCAGTCACCTTGGAGAGAAGTGGTAGTGGTTGCAGCAGCTCTTAAAGGAGGCGTGTAACTTTAGGTGGAGATGTGTATGTATGAATCATGGTCATGCTGTAAAGCAGCCCGCCTGGATCTGGGAAGCAGAGCGAAGGTGGGTATGAAGTCAACTAGCTAGAGGAGAAATTACCCCAAAAAGCGTTTACGCTTTTAGAAGGGATAAGTGGCAAAAAATATTTGGTGCATAACCCCCATCTTAGAAGGCCTCTATTGTTATAGTCAAAAAGGTGAATTTATTCCTCACTAAGTTTCCCACCACCTTCCCAAGGGCAATTATACTGTGCACAGGATAAACACAGGACGTATAAAGAATGTTTATTCTAGAGTCTCGTTTCGTATTTAGCTACCAACTTAACTTTTATCCTAGGTAAAAGTGGTCATCTGTAAACAGGGATGTTTTCCCTCACATGGCTGAGGAACTGATGTGACCATTAAGAACCAAAAAAATCTGAGCTGAAAATATAGGCCCCACCTAAAGTTTCTGATTTCCTCATTATTAATAGGGACGATACTGAGAGCAAACCTTTATGAGCGCCTACTATAAGCCAAGCACTGCTGAATCATGCTTCCCAAGAAGAGTTCTGATTAAAGAGAGTGAAAAGTTTAAGATCTGTAGAGAGGATGATTTCTCATTGTTTGCAGGTTCCTTTATCCCGGTTACCATATGTATGTGTGGTGTGGAGTCAAGGGCTGTGTTAGACCTCTTTAAGTGCTATATTCTTTCTAAAACTTATTTTTATGTCTGTGTGTCTCCAAATCTTCTCAAGGTTAAGAAAATACCTGAGCCATTTCTATTTTTTGGAGTGCCCAGTTATATTTACAAAATGAAAAAATGACAATAGAGCTTTTTTTAAATGCAATGTTTTTATTTTTAAAAATAAAGCATAGGGCAATTATACTGTGCACAGGATAATCGCAGGATGTATAAAAATGTTAATTGATAATGGACTTAGAGCAGCCTGATCTAATAACAGGGCACAATTTTTTTTGAGACAGGGTCTCACTCTGTCACCCGGGCTGGAGTACAGTGGCACAATCACAGCTCACTGCAGCCTCAACCTCCCAGGCTTAAGCAATCCTCCCACCTCAGCCTCCTGAGTAGCTGGGACTACAAGTGCACACCACCATGCCCAGCTAATTTTTTTATTTTTAGTAGAGATGAGGTCTTGCTGTTGCCCAGGCTGGTCCTGAACTGAACTTAAGCAATCTCCCCACCTCAGCCTCCGAAAGTGTTGGGATTACAGGCGTGAGCCACCACACTCAGCTCAGGGCACAATTTAAAGCTATAAAATAGATGCTATTTTTCAATCCTCTCAGGACTTCTCAGTGACTGTATATGTAAAGTCTAGTTCGAAGAATATGTCTAAAAATCTAAACTCAAGGTTCTTGTGGATGCAAAGCCCAGCGTCAGGTGCCCTGATCCCCCATAGGCCCTCACAGACCAGGTATGAGCCCTTCTCCTACACTTGCTTCCTCTAAGAAGCTGGTTGTCAGCCACAATCTTTACATAAGGAGAAGTACCAATCCCAGATTTCTAAGTGTTTCTGTTTTTCTTTCTGCTTCCTCATGTTT
This sequence comes from Theropithecus gelada, assembly GCF_003255815.1. Classification (NCBI taxonomy): domain Eukaryota; kingdom Metazoa; phylum Chordata; class Mammalia; order Primates; family Cercopithecidae; genus Theropithecus; species Theropithecus gelada. Next base: position 137,035,386 of record NC_037672.1, on the reverse strand, counting down.
TTCCCTGCTGTAAGTCCTAGCCTTCTCAAACCCCACCACCGCAGCTGGGCAGGCTTCTACTCATAGGAATGGGGGCCAAGGGTGGGGAAAAGGGTAGCCCTCCTCTCAGAGCCTTAGCATCACATGGTCAAACCTGGCTTCCCACAGACCAGTTTCAGCAGTCGGGAAACCGGCAGAGCAGGCTGACATGGGCCCTCCCTCTCACAGCCTCTGGAAGGAAGGAAGCATACGGGGACACCAGAAAGGCTGCTTGTGGAAGGGCTCTTCTTAGGCAGTCAGCACTGATGTCTCTCAGCGCCCCGCCCCCCCCAAGGCTGTGGAGGTTCTGGAGATGATGGCAGAAGTGCCCTCGCCTTCCCTCCACAGCATGCCCTGAGCACTCAGCTTCCCTTCCCTTCTTCCTGTCTTGTAGTGGTTGCAGCAGAGAGCTCCATTTGGCAGCGTGGTGGTGCTCTTGTCTATTAATGGAAACATTGGCCTGTCTCCCAGTATAACACAAGATAGGCCTATGCATCAGTTATGCAATCTTTGCTTTGATGACTTCATCAGAAAGGGTGGGTACAATAGGAGAGAAAGGCTCGGGTTGGGGAAAACAGTAGCTCAGGAGGGGAAAAGAAAAAAATCTCCCTAGCAGCTGAAGACAGCTGAGACTGCTCCCCTCCCTATTTTTAAATCAAGGAAAGAAAGGTAGCAAACATATGGGTTAAAAAAACCTAATGGAGCAGCTGACAAACCACTTTCAGTCCATGTGTCCTGACAGCGGCCACTTGCATGCCGGCGCAGAGGCTGTGCTCGTCTCAGTGGTGCAGGTTTCCCAGCCCTGGTGACTCAGGTTTTCTTACAGCTCCACGGGGAAGACAGTCTGTGGAGGCAATGGCGGTTTTCACCCACCTCTCAAGTTCTTGAACTCCAAAGGTCTGGCTGGTTCTGGCCATGCACTGTGGCTTCAAGCCTAAGACAGAGAAAAGCCACAGAGAGCTGGGTGGTGCCACAGAGAGCAGGCTTGTCCAGGTAGACCAAAGAATTCTTGGAAGATGGTCAGTACCCTTCCTCTGGCACTTAGGAGCTCTTTGTGGAAGCAATAGAAAGCTGACCTAGTTGCTGAACCTGTATCGAAGCCCAGTTGTTGAAGCCACGTACAGGTTTGGAAAGGGGTCCTGCCACTTAAGCATGTCTGTTACACCTTCTAGAGCATAAGGTGGGCTCAGGGAGAAATAGTCCAGGTCCCAGACATAACCTGGGCCCCTCTTGAACTCACTCTACATTTCATTCCGTATCAGTTTAGCATTATTCTTAACAAGCTTTTAAAAATAATACTATAAGTAATATATATTCATAACAGAAAATTTGAAAAAGCATAAAAATAAAAATCTCTTACAATTCTTGTCTAACAAGACTATCCAGTGTCAAGTGTTTTAGAAACTGTTTTTTTTTTTTTTTTTTTTTTTAGTTTTAACACCTGAGGACATAAAGAAAAAAAAAACAGAAACTGCTTTCCTCCCCTGCCTTTCTTAACTATATATGGTAAGCTTTTTTCTATGTGATTAGATAGTCTAAGGAGGCATGATTTTTATTGGATGCCTAGTATTCATGGTATGGATATACCATAATTTATTTAATCAAGCTTCTATTGTTGTACACTAATGAACTTTTAACCAATTTAGAATTGCATTGGTGGTGGAATTAATCACAAGAAAGGATCAAAAGGACTCTTATAATTTACATCAAAGGCAGAAGAAAAGCATAACTCTCAAAGTTGTGTTTCCATTGGCGGGACCTATAGTAACTATGTTCAAAGCACTGATAAGGACAAATGGTATTTTTGTTGCTTTTATCCCCCCAAAAAATGGCCTTGAAAGGCTGACCTTCCTGTGGCTGGTGGCATCCTCACATTTTGCACTGGACTGCCAACTTTAACCCTTTCTTTAACATTCAGCAGAGGGTCAGCTCAGGAGCTTGGAGAAGCAGTCCATTATAGGGCCATCATTTTGTCCTTTCCAGTTATACCTGATACTGGTTTAGGCTAGAATTCATCCCAGCCAATTAGTCAGATGAGTTCAGTAAATCTGTATTTTGTTACAGCTGTGGCCCTAGCTCTGTGCTGGATACTGGGGAGACTCATAGTCTTGGTCCCAAAGGAGCTAAAAGCCTTGCCAGGAAGGATGCCATAAGGATATCATCCTGCCAGGAAATTATCACTTGGAAGCATTTGGAAAGTTAGAACTTTCTACCTCTCCCATGTTACTTAATTAAGAATCAGTAGGGTGTGTTTAATTGTGTATATACCATGATCATAAGCATAAAAATATGTTATTGCATATGGGAAAAAACTAGGAGGAAATATAAAAACATATCAAATATTAACAGTGGTTACCTTTGAGTGTTAAAAATGAGTGTTAGCTTTTTTCTGTATAGTTTTTTCTGTCTATATACTTTTCTGCATTTTTTTTTACTTTGTACTTTTTTTTTCTATCTATAGTTTTCTGCATTGTTTTTCAAATATTCCCAGCAATTGGGAAGCAGAGGAAGGAATCAGTAAAATGTATATTTTTAAATAATTGCCCTATCAATTAAGCAGTTAGCTCCTAAAATAATGGGGACCAAGACCTTTTTTTTTGTTTGAGACAGAGTGTCGCTGTATCGTGCCCAGGCTGGAGTGTAGTGGTGCAATCTCAGCTCACTGCAACCTCCACCTCCTGGGTTCAAGCAATTCTCCTGCCTCAATCTCCTGAGTAGCTGGGACTACAGGTGCATGCCACCAAGCCCAGCTAATTTTTGTATTTTAGTAGAGATGGGGTTTTGCCATGTTGGCCAGGCTGGTCTTGATCTCTTGACCTCAGGTGATCCGACTGCCTCGGCCTCTGAAAGTGCTGGGATAACAGGCATGAGCCACCGTGCCATGACAAGTCTTGTTCCCCATTATTTTAGAAGCTAAAGCTAGAACCAGAAACACAGCACTTCCCTCATCCTGAAGGATGCCCTGCATGATCAAGAGGTTTTGGCAGCAAGAATAACAACCATAAGCTGTTTGTTATATATTGCCAGTCACTGGGCCCATGGTGGAGCTGAGTTTCTACCTAGGCCTGTGGGGTTCCCCCAGTGTACACTGTTCCTTTCTAGAAGCTGAACAAAGAGCTTTCCTGAACCCATTTAGAAGCCTTTGCATTGGGCCTCAAGTTACTGCTGTTTCAGTGATAAGCCTCCTAAATTGATGAACTCTGCCTTAAACGCAATCATCTTGGGACACAACCATCACACATCACAAAACAATCCTTTTAATCCAATCTTCTTCAATAATCTGCTGAGACAGAGGAGTTTAGATGGGGTGGGCCGTTTTGGAGCTCTGCTATGAATTTATTGTAAACACCTCTCCAAACCCACAATAAAAATTGTTCTGGAAAAAGAAAGTTTGTAAAAGAAAACCAAATCTCTGCCTTGACACCTGATCAACTTCAAAGGGAATTCTAAGGTTTTATTTCATTTTGTTTCTTCCTTCCACTTATGGTTGAATGATCTAATCTTATGCCCTTTCTTTAAATGTCAAAGTTGATACCACAGAGGCATCCCAATTTTGGGTACCAGGCAACATATAAAAAAAAAAAAAATGATGCATATTTTGGTGCTCTTTCAGTTGCATCCTTTGATCCCAAGGGTTTCTACCTTTTTATTCTATGCCCATTCCTCTCCCCACCCCCTTCCCATTTCTTTTTACTCCAACATCCTCCTGGGTGGTCTGCTCAATTTAGACCAGATGCATGTTATGGTCAGTGGAAAAGTCAGAATCCCAGCGATGCCACCACCAGCTGTGGGACATCAGACAAGTTCCTTAACCTCTCAGAAATTCGGGCTTTAAAAAAAAAATAAAAAACAAAATGAGTTAAACAAACAGGTGAAAGCCCCTAGCAGAGTGTTTTGCAATGAGTAGGTGCCCCATAAGTGTTACATTCTTCATATTTGAAGAATTCTTTCAATCAGAGGGAACTTTCCTCAAATCATAGCTTTCCATAGTTCACCTTATTACACCAGGGACTTGTAGGTCTAGGGATGTCTGATGCTTCCTTAGCAAGGGCATTATGAGGGACTCACCCTTCCTCAGTCATGGGTGTTCCTCAGCCTCCACAGCACAATTGTAACTGGAGCAGTCCCTCCTGGAAGAATTGGCTCCTTTTGGCCCTGGGCTCCTTTCAGAATTCTTGGGTTTGCATTGCAAACATCACTGGCCTGAGCAACCCTCTGAAAATTTTGAGAATTTTGTTCCAAAGCGGGAAACTTTGCAACAGAAACCTAAGCAACTCAGCACCCTGACTTGCTTTTGAAAATGCAGCTTTGCAATCTAATCAGGGCACAGGATTATTTGCCCCAGTGATTCTCTATGGGACATCGTAATCACCTGGCGAGCTTGTTAAAACACCTCCAAAAGTTCTAACTCAGGAGGCCTAGGGGGGAGCCTGGGAATTTGCATTTCTAACAAGCTCCCAGGTGGGGACTAATGCATTTGATCCTGCAACCACATAAGAACCCCTAATTTAGTTCTTCATTTTTCCCAAATTGCCCATACTTGGAATGGGGAGGTTTTAGAGTATTCGTAGCTATTTCCTTTCTATGGCACTTCATTAACTATGTCACCTCCAAAATTTCCATTGTTAGGAGTCTTATGAGTATGGTTTTCATTTCAGAGGGTGGGGACTGAGAGAGGTCACATGGCTTGCCTGAACCTCTGGGAATCACAGCCAGGCGCCTCTGTCTAGCCATCATGGGTGTTCGATTCATCCTGTGCTGCTCAATAACATAAAACTGCTGCGCTCTTTGGCCAAGCAATTGTCACGTTAGCTTTCACCTCTGATACATACTTTCGCCTTCTCAAACTTACTAATAAAACTTTCAATAGTATCTTTGCAGGAGAAAGCCTCTGGATTCTGGTGAGAGGTTGGATGTAGCTATCTTTTGATATATAAAATTTAGTCGAAATCCCACTTGGGCTAAAGATTCCTTCCTTTAAAAAAAATTTTTTTACTTGACCCAATTCAGAGTGAGTGTGTGTGTGTGTGTGAAAAGCACAGGTTTTCTGGGGCATCCTTTTTGTTTATGCATTGATTTATTTTTACTCTTTCCTGCCACGAACAATCCTCATCTCTGTCCTCGTGTCCTCCCCAGCCACTAACCCACACGATGTGACGGGGCCTGGGAAATGCGCCCGCCGGAGCACACCGCAGCCTCGCGGGCTCCCGAGCGGCGCGCGCTGGCCGAGGACCTCCAGGGCCCCTCGCGGGTCTCCCGAGCGCCGCCGCGCCGCCCCTGCCAGCGCCCGGGACCGCCTCGTGGGCTTCTTTGTTAGGACCGCCTGCGCCGAGAGGCAGTCTCGGTCCTGCCGGGGGCGCACGGGCCCCACTCCTGACTTCTTAGCCGGAGTCCCCTAAGGACTTGTAAGCATATAGGCTCGAGTCGAGAGGGTAAATTAGGCCCCAGGGGACTTTTTCAATAAAACCCTAAATTTCATTTAAGTTGTTCGTAGGCCAAGTGATTGCAAGGACTCTGAGCCGAGGCAGCAGTGCCGGGCCGACCCAAGGCTCGCTCCTTACCGCCCCCTCCCCGCGCCGGCTTTGTGCAGCTGGGGTCCTGGAACCCGGTCCCTCCCAGGCTGTCGGCCCTGGGGTCTGGTGTCCGCCACCCTTCCGCCCCTCTGAGGTCGCCACTGCCCCCCTACCACACTCCCAGCCCTTCCGTTTCCTTCCACGTCCCCTTCCCGCGCCCTCCCCCAGCTGAATTCTCCCTCCCCTCCGGCTGGAAGAAAAGTCGGTAATAAGAAACCAGTTCAGTGTCAGTCGGAGGAGGGGGGAAGATAACCCCAGAGATACACGGCAATGGAGAGAGAACTCATTTTGTGTAAAGAGGGCCTAGAGTCACCAGGGAATTCCTGGATTGTCTCAGGCTGTCGTGTGTGATGTCCATCACGCCGTGCGAACACCATCTGCTCGGTATTATGCTCTCAGTTGCCAGGCTACCTGCTGTACGCAGTAACACTTGACTGCCTGGCTCCACGTTCGCAGCGCTCGCCCAGACGCGCGGGGCGGGGGCTACGGAGGGGCGGGCGGGAGCCCTGATTAAGCCATCTGCGAGGGGAGGGGCGCGGGCGCAGCGGCGGCCGGGCGCGAGGCCGGGCTGACACCACCATCTGCTGGGGCGCGGTAAGAACGGCAGCTGCTCCGCGTTCTCCCGGCGAGGGACGCCTGGAAAAGGCTGAAGCCCTGGGCGTTCTGAAGCCCGTTATCCACTGGGTCCCTGTCACCCCAGCCTCCTCGCCACCGGCCGTCTTTGGTTCGCCGCCAGCAACGCTGGCCCCTCTCACCCAAACACTATGCATGTTCTTGAAAACACTTCAGAAAAATAAAGCTTCCCTACGCACAGATTTATAAATAAACAACTGGCTGTTCTTGGGAGATATTTTTACCACAACTGTTTTTTGAAGTCAAAAACTGCCTGTTTAGGGGAGGTAAGGGTGCTTTTGACACCTCCTACCTCACTCTAGCCTTTAGAATATTGCTAAGATCTTTTCCCTGGAGGGGAAGATATGTAAAATAGGTTCGTTGGTTTTGATTTCTTTCTCCTCCCTTTATTTTACTGAAGAGTGAGAGGGTTAGGCGAGTAATGAAGATCTATATAGCCAGTTGGATTTTTGAGGGGAAGAAACTGTATTAAGATTCTTGGGAGAAGCAAGGGAGGTCGTTGGGCAAGGAGTGGATTGGAGAACAAGCCAGTAATTACAACTAAAAATACAGCATCATTTGGCTTCAAGGCATTACATTTCGCATGACGAAAGCTCAGCCTGGTTTTCTCTAATTGCACAACACAGTGTGTGTCCTTCTTAGAAACAAGAGCAGTGGCTTGAAATCCTGAAATCTGACAGACTATTTCTCATTAAGCCCTCTTAGACTGGAGGTTAAAAGAAGCCATGTATTATGAAACAGTTAGTGGCCTCGGCCAGCTTAATGTGTAAGGCAAGTCACTGAGTACATCGTCACATTTTGCAATACACCTCAGAGTCTGGGGCTGTACGCGTCTCTCATCCACTGTTGAATGCCGCAGAGCTTGTTGGGAAAATACTAAAGATGTTTCATAGGAAAGGCAGTCCTTTAAGAATGTACATAGTGGCTGGGAGCAGTGGCTCATGCTTGTAATCCCAACATTTTGGGAGGCCAAGGCCAGAGGATTGTTTGAGGGCAGGAGTTCAAGACCAGCCTGGGCAACACAGTAAAACCCCCATCTATACAAAGAATTTAAAAATTAGCAGGGCATGGTGGCGTACACCTCTAGTCCCCCCACCTACTCAGGAGGCTGAGGCAGGAAGATTGCTTGAGCCCAGGGGTTGGAGGTTGCAGTGAGCTGTGATCATACCACTGTACCCTAGCCTAGGCAACAGAGTGAAACACTGTCTCTTAAAAAATAATAATAATATAATACATACAGCCCTTTCTGCCTGTAGGTCTTCAGTGAGAAGCCTGAAGGCAAAACCTCTGGGAGGGAATTATTTGGGGAAATACATAATCCTGGGAAGTAATAACATGACTATCCCTTTGGGAGGGTTTTTTTTCACACTGTGCTTTTGAAGTATTTCTTTTGGGCCCAGGAAGACAGGGGCAAAAAGCGGTTTGATGTATCATCATCACCCCATTTGCCTCTCTCTTTCTTTTCCCAGTGGAGAGGAGGCTGGGAAAGCAACACTTCTTCACTCCTTACCACTTCCCCAGCTGTGCGGGCTGGTCACACAGGACAAGCATATCTCAAAGTGCACAAAGATAAACAGGGTCATCCCAGACCAACCCTCTCAAAAACTCAAGCTGAAGAAAACTTTATCTTCCCTTGGGCCTCATTTTCTTTCCAACTCTCTCCTTCTTATGAAAACTGGAAAGTATCAAATATACTGAGACAGAAAAAACAAACTACATATCTGCATTTTTGCTGATTGACTGTTTATATGTCAGTGTGAATTCATTTGTTAAAGTGTAAAGCCAATCAGCCATTTGTCCCTAAAGGTGCCAAGAAACAGCTTTATTTCACTGCAAGGAAGGGCTTGGAAAACAGGTAGCAAATACTTGGGGGGAAAGGGAAGATCCTGAAATATCTAGGCCCCTGCAAGAGTTAGTCCTGAAGTAAACTTTTTAGGAGCACAAAGGTTCCTGGTATTTTTTAGTATAAGATCTTTTTGTTAACATCAAAAATATTTCCTAGCTATCTTTGCGTATTTATAGAGAAAAGACACAAAGACACAACGTTTTATTAATTTCAGCTACAGCATTTACACATAAAAAATAGAACACAGTACACTTATGAGAGACACACTATATAGGTCTACAGGCTGTTCTTAGGTGCACACTTAACACCATGAAGACACTGCCTGGGAGAGGCCTGAGCTAGTAAGAGTACTGAATTGAGAATCAAAATTACTGTTCTGCTTACTGATGTAACCAAATACCACCTGTATGTGCCCCGATAACTAATGAAATAATTTTTTTTAATTTAAGTTTAATTTTTTTAAAAAGTAAAGACAAGCTATCTGTTAAAAAAAAAAAAAAATAGCGTTCTAGTTCTGCTAGTTCTGTGTCTTCCATTCATTCATTGTGTGACCTAGGCTACTGCATGAACAAACCAGAGCTTCTTGGGCAAGTGTTTCTAGGGTAAGAGGAGTAGCGTTTTGGTTTGGTTTGGTTTGGTTTTTGTTTGTTTTGCTTTTTTGTTTTGTTTGGAGGGAAGAAGAGCAACTGAAGAGGCAGTTGAGGTCAGTCATAGTAGAGAGGGCAGCCTGCATGGTTCTACAGCACACCACGGGAGGAAGGGAGGAACACAAGCCCAAGCCATAGGGAGTCAAATCCAGGACTGTCTCTCTAAGAGACACAGAGACAAACTTCACCTATTTGCTTTGAGAAAAAACTGCCAACATGTTTAATGGTATCTGCGTTGGAAAGGCAATAAAGTAAAAAGAAGAAAAATATTAAAATCCAGTTTGGATTTAAAAATTTTTAAATGATAGAGTTATTCACATTTGCTTCTTACTATTTAGGTCTCATAATAGTGCTTCACAAAATGACTGTGAATGTCCTTATATGTGTGCCCATTTAATCTGTGTCAACTCCTCCATGTTCACAGTAATTACTTGAAACTTTAATGAGGTAGAAGGAATTTCTGCAGAATGTTCAGACAGTACTTGCCACTGCTAGGCAGACTTGGTAGAAAAAATAGGAAAGGAAGTGTCTAGAAATTGAATCTTTGGGCCACACACCTATTCTTCCCATTCACTGTTTTCCCCTAATAGTCCACACTGTCCAGCTTAGAGCATAAACTTCGCCTCTGAGCACATTCTCCATGTAGTCACCTGGGCTTGACCTCCTCTTCCCTAAGGACCAGTCCTTAAAAGTTGCCATCATTCGACTGGCTGACATATAATTATAGAATCAAGAGACCCAATCCAACACCCCATGTTTAAATTATCCCAGACATAGAAGACTCAATTCTTCTTTTTTTTTTTTTTTTTTTTTTTGAGACAGAGTCTCATTCTGTCACCCAGGCTGGAATGCAGTGGTGCGATCTCGGCTCACTGCAACCTCCGCCTCCCGGGTTCAAGCAATTCTCTGCCTTAGCTTCCCAAGTAGCTGGGATTACAGGTGGCCGCCACCATGCCCAGCTAATTTTTTTTTTTTTTTTTCAGTAGAGACAGGGTTCCACCATCTTGGCCAAGCTGGTCTCGAACTGACCTCATGATCCACCCAAAGTACTGGGATTCCCAAAGTACTGGGATTACAGGCATGAGCCACGGCGCCTGGCCGACTCAATTCTATTTTTAAAGATATTAGGAGATTACATAGCTTTGGTTAGTGTAAAACATTCCCAGTTCTCACCATCAACAACTCTGGCCAGCAGGATTTTTCTTTTTGACATATATATAGCTCTCAAATGTTGCAACTCGTTAGAATTCCATCAAATATCAGATCTGTTGATTAACAAATTCCTGCAGTTTTCTGCAAATGTCCCTCCTACTTGCGAAGAAGACGTCCATTTTGGCCAAGTAAACAGTAAGAAATAAGGATTAACAGGTGAGGTCAGGATGTCTCTCGTGTTCCAGACTTTAGGTGAGCTCAGCCTGAGGGCTTATTCCCTTTCCTTGGAGGAACACAGGATGTTAGTTGAAAATCCTGTCCATATGCAATAGTCAGTCCCATCCGAAACAGACTGGACTTGGGCTTGGATTTCCCAGAGCCATACTCTCTTACTGTCCCTTGTGGCCTCTCATTCTACTCAGGTAAGGTCGGGTTTGAGGCTACTTTTATGGAAATGCAATGCGTGCCACTCAAAATGCCTCCAGTCCATAAGCTGGGACTTCCGCCCCATTCCCTTTTTCCAGGGGCTTCCCTTCAAATGGCAGTGAGTCTCCATGGAGAATCCCTTCATGTCTCTCTCTCTTGTCCTCCCAGGAGCAGCATCCAGCTGGACTTCCCCGAACCACAGGCCCCATGCAGTCCTCCATGCCCCCAGGCTCAGGTGGCATGGTCTCAGGAGCCAGTCCTGCAGGCCCTGGCTTCCTGGGCAGCCAGCCCCAAGCAGCCATCATGAAGCAGATGCTCATTGATCAGCGGGCCCAGTTGATGGAGCAGCAGAAGCAACAGTTCCTGCGGGAGCAAAGGCAGCAGCAGCAGCAGATTTTGGCGGAACAGGTAACATGCGCCCTGGCATGATTCATTCATTCAGCAAGCACTTATTCAGCACCTGCCTGCTGCCTGTGAGGAAATCGCAGTTCACATCCTCTGTCAAGATGCTCACGGTCTAGCATTTCCCAGGATCACAGGAGAACCTGAAGAACTTAGACCTTTCAATTAGTTAGGGTTTTTCCTATAATGAATTAATTTGTTCTTAAAAGACAGGCTCCAGCCATCAATTTGAAGGCCTGTGTGTCAGAGACATTTCTTTGATTCAAGCCTGGCTCCTTTTCTTCTGATTTCTGGTACAGGGGTCTGTGTAATCAGCACATGGCGGGGACTGTCTCACATGCTCCATAAGCCGTATTATTTCTAGCATGAAGGAAAAAATAATAATTCAGAGAACTCTGTTTCTTAGAGGAAATTGACAGGAGGAAGGATTGAGGAGAATTCTATAGAATGGGTCATGAACAATGGATCGGGAACAATAGCAGAACAATAAGGCCTGCAGAAGTACCTGGAAACCTGAACTCTGGGTCACAGACAGGGTGCAAACTTAAGAAAACTCCCCACAGCTTTTAAAACAGCTCAGGAAATCTGTGAGTTAAAGGAAAGCCTAACACAAATACAGCTTTACCTTAGGCATCTTTGTCCACCCTCGCCCTACAATTCCTCAGCTTTGAGAGAAAGCCTTCCCTGCAGACTGATCCTGTAGGTTTCCATTTGTTTTGTTTTTAGAGATGCCCATACCTGACTTAGCATTATCCTAGGGAAAGGCCTGAGGCTGTCCACAAGAGATCCCCAGGTGGTTTCTGTGGGGGTCTGCACAGAGAATCTTGCACAGCAGGCTCTTTCTTATAGGAGGTGTAAGGTTGTCATATAAAGCTGAAGGCCCAACATAGGTCTGCCTCACAGTTATCCTTCTAGAATGTTCCTGATAGGGTCAGAATTTTGTAAATTTTTTCTTAAAGAAATAGAGACGGGGGTCTCACTATGTTGACCAGGCTGGTCTCGAACTCCTGGCCTCAAGCGATCCTCCCATCTCAGCCTCCCAAAGTGCTAGGATTACAGGCGTGAGCCACCGTGCCCTGCCAGAATTTTGCAAATGTACTAAGCATCCACCACCACGTATCCTGTGTAGGACACAGGCCCATTGAGGTCCCTACTAACCAAGAACAGCAGTTCAAAGTAACACCAGGCATCCCTCAAAGAGAAAAATTGTACTGCTGAGCACAGTTCACTTACGTTCTTTTTTTTTTTCTTTGCTTTTGTTCCTGAACAGCTGTGTAATTATCTCCCTTTTTACCAAGGTCAGTCCGCCGCCTGGCAGCTATTGTACAAACAAACCTCTATCCCTCTCACCTACATAAGGTGTGCGACAAGGAGCCATGCTAATCTCTCAGGCAGTGATAAATGGAGCTGCCGAGGGCAGCTGGGCTCTGTAAATCCTCTCCTCAGCCAATCCCAGGAAATCTCAGGTGTGCCTGATGTTTTGAGTGATGGCTTTTGATATGTGTGCTGTGACCAAAGACACAAAGAGGGCCCAGGGCAAGCAGGCAGAGCTCAGCTGTGCGGCCCAGGGGTGTTCCCACACAGCGAGGCCAGCCGCACCCTGGGGAGCACAGGGCGTGGGAAGAGTGTGAGAAGAGACCCCTCAAGACGATGCCCCCAGACAAGGAGGTGAGAGGTCAGGGGAGATCCCTCAGAATCCAGAGCACGGAGAGAGCTGGGGCTTCTTGGGAAAGACAAGGGAAATGGGAGGCTGTGACCTGAGGATCATTCCGTAGCAACTGTGTGTACTAAAAGATGATGAGGGATGAGGGGAGGGTCACTTTCCTCAGCGCCAGGATTTGCCCATTGTTTTGCATGTGATGTGATTTTGGAGAAAACACTGAACTTCCCTCTTCATCTGCCAGATTAGGTTTTAATAATTTCCCAGCCTTCCTCATGTATCTGCTTTAAGGATCACATAAGATCATGTGTGTAAAATGTTTTGGAAGCTGTGTGTGCTGCACACATGTATGTGGGGGCCTGTCACATGGCCCTGGTGTCAGGGAATGTCATGTGAGAGCTGTAGCACATGGCCCAGCCAGGTCAGTGGAGCATCTTGTCTGCACCTGAGGAGGATGCAGATTTAGTGCAGATTGTCCAAGTGCAGGTCTACAAGGAGTAAGTGCTCAACTTTTTTTTTTTTTCTTTTTTTTTTGAGACAGAGTCTTGCTTTGTCACCCAGGCTGGAGTGCAGTGGCGTGATCTCGGCTCACTGCAACCTCTGCCTCATGAGCTCAAGCAATCTTCCCACCTCAGCCTCCAGAGTAGCTGGGACCACAGGCAAACACCATCACACCTGGCTAACTTTTGTGTTTTTAGTAGAGATGGGGTTTCACCATGTTGGCCAGGCTGGTCTCGAACTCCTGGGCTCAAGTAATCTGCCTGCCTCGGCCTCCCAAAGTGCTGGGCTTACAGGTGTGAGCCACAGCACCCGGCCAGCTCTCAGTTTTTCGTTTTGAGAGTGAATATTGCCAGATCAACACCAATCTTAGTTGCTGCAGCATTGAAAGTGTCCTCACACTTTGGATTTTGGAAACAGATTTTGGGTTTCCTGAAAGGACATGTGAGGGAAAACAGAAGGATTTGGGATCTTACATATTTTGGGAAACTTTAAAATGATTCTCAGTAGACTTGGCAATCAGAGCAGAGCAGGTTGAAAGTAGGCATGAATTCACATTTAATGCCATATTCTCAAAAAGTGCAAAGCACATCACCTCTCATCCATTCACAAAGGTTAGACAAAACTTAGAAACATTCTAGATCATGAAGTCCCATCATTTTACAAATGAGGAACTGAGGTTATGTGAGGAAACTGAGCTTATGTGATTTATATGAGATCACAGAGCTAGAGAGACAGAGCCAGGATGGAACTGAGGACTCCTGATTCCTGACTCCAGGATACACCCTCAGTCCCCCACAGGCTGCCAGGGGCTCATTCCTAGTCACAAGTAGGACAATTAAATTCTTATATAATATGGGAAGTTTGACTGAGGAGAAGCTGTTAAATGCGCAGCTTACACTCAGTAATGCCCTTCTGTTGCTGCCTAAAAGATTTGCGTGGTTTCTTGTCTACACATTATTGGTCTACACAATCAATTAATTTCAACAGTTTTCTATAGAACATTATGGTAGGGACCACGGGATGGGGTCAACAAGTCAGAGGCTGTTTTTTTCTTTGGTTGCCAGAATACTGGCTGGCCTTGTAGAGAAGAGAAAAAGAAAAGAAAAGAAAATTATAGAGCAGCCCAGGAACAAACACAAGAGAAAAAATTGAAATAAACACATGCGTTAAGAGGTGGTCAGTGTGTGTTATTTTTATAATGAACACTAAAGAACAGGGACCTTGTTGTATGTTCTTTATAGCCCTTGCAGATGAAAGGTACTTAATGAATATTCAGCAGCTGCAGGGAGCAGGTTAAACAACATCCCGAAGGTCATGCAAACTCCTTGACGGCAGACCTAGAACTAAAACCTCTTTCTCTGCTCTTTCTACATCACTCTTATTTTCTTTCCCTTTGCACATACAATGTGATAATGATAATAGCCTTCCCAGTATATTGGTAGCAACACTAGCAGTGCAGCATCCCCGTGAGTGGAAGAAGAAAGACTAAAATGCAGGCCTCCTGGCTTGCTGGTATATGTGGAATCCCACGTGGTTTCCTCAAAGCGGTAAATGCTGAATAGTTTACTTGTAGAGATGTATTTTACAGGCAGTGTGGCTTCATGGGAATAAGATTAGCCTTTTTTGTATAACCCCTGAGGATCTCATCTTCCTATGCCCAAAGCATCCACTTAGGTCATTAAAAAGCAGTTGCTTGTCCCTTTGAGCTCAGTCCCCACAGCGCTAAGGAAAGCATGCAGGCTGATGTTGAGCAGTCCACGTCAAAACCCCTTCCCTCAGCATGCATTCTTCATGAGCCAGCAAGTCCACATATCAGAAATACGTGCAGATGTTCACCAAAGGCATGTACAGGAATGTTCATAGCAATCACATTCGAAACACAAAAACTAGAAACACCAAAGGTGACATCACTAGTAGAATGGGTAAATAAATTATAGTATTCCATTATATTCATATGATGGAATACTATCCAACAGTGAGAATGAACAAGCAACAAGAATTCACATCCACATGGATGAATCTCACAAATACTGTGGTGGATGCAAGAAGCCAGATAAAAAAGCAGCATCATGTGAATCGTTTTCTGCAAAGTACAAAAGCAGACATAACTGCTGTATGTTCTTAAAAGTTAGGACAGTGATGCCCATGGGTCAAGGGAGGGCGATGACTGGAAGGGGCACGAGGGGCACGAGGGGCACCTGGCAGCGTTCTGTTACTTGATGGAGGGTCTGGTGGCCCTGAGTGTGTTCATTTTGTGAAAACCTACCTGATTGTATCCTTAGGCTTTGTGCTCTTGCCTATAGGCATATGATTCTTCAACACAAAGTTTAGTTTTGGGGAAAACCCTACCTTCCTCAGAACTGCTAGGATATTGAATTGTGTGCTTGCTCCCTATCTCACCTCTCCACCCCTCTTGTGTTCTGTCGTTCTAGCAATTGCAGCAATCACATCTACCCCGGCAGCACCTCCAGCCACAGCGGAATCCATACCCGGTGCAGCAGGTCAATCAGTTTCAAGGTGAGGCCAGTGCAACCTCTCTCATTTTATACCTTCTAGTGGTGAAGCATAAGTGAATGTGTAGCCAGAGTCATTGCCTTACATGCTGTATTTGTGTCCAGGAAATACTTAAACTATTTAACTACTGGTAGGTTAAGAGTACTAACCAATCAGAATGGATTCCTAGAGGCCTCCTGTTGTGCCAGGCATTAACCTTTTGGTCACTGAGTCACAGAGGGGTTCTAGAAAGCACAGGGAAGGGTCAGGGTAGCTGTGGGAGTTGGGACTAGAACAGCTGTTCTTTACCAAAGGTACATAGTATTGCAATAGATTAACAACCAGTAAAGATATACTGGTGCCTGTTGGCTCCATATCAACTTTGTTTATGTTTAGATCGTCATCTTAGTGACTACAGGGGCAAAAATCTTGTGCCACATCTTTTTTGCTATGCCAGCAGGTCACCTGACCAAAGCCCTTACCTCTATAGCTGAAATGGAAGAATCTGGCTTGCAACAACCACTAGTCTCTGCTGAATGTAGAAGACAAATAGGGCCTTGAGGCTGATTGAACTGACCCTGTAGCCATTTGTGGGAATCCTAAATGATGACCCAGTAGCAACGGGTGCACTGTATGTTAGTGTTGCACTCCTTTATAAATGTGGAAGGCCCACTCAAATATCAAACCCTTCCATCTCCAACAGAGAGATCCCTTGACTGTGTGCGGTGGCTCATGCCTATAATCCTAGCACTTTGGGAGGCTGAGGCGGATGGATCACTTGAGACCAAGAGTTCAAGACCAGCCTGGCCAACATAGCAAAACCCTGTCTCTACTAAAAATGCAAAAAATTAGCCGGGAGTGGTGGTGCATGCCTGTAATCCCAGTTACTCAGGAGACTGAGGCACAAGAATCGCTTGAACCCGGGAGGTGGAGGTTGCAGTGAGCCGAGATCGCACCACTTCACTCCAGCCTGGGCAACACAGCGAGACTCTGTCTCCAAAAAAAAAAAAAAAGACACTTGGGGGTCTTATATGGGGTGAAGAAAAGAGCCTGAGGAGCCTTTCTAATCTTATCCACAGGAGTTTTCAGGGGGCTACAGGGTTCACCTAGCAGCAGAAATCCTAATCCCATCCTCTGCCCATTTTGTGGGATCCACATCAATGGGTCCTAGCTTCTCAAAAGTTACCTATTCCTTTAAGAGTCTGCAAAAAGCTATGAAGTCTCTTGCACAAAAATGTATAATATGTAAATATATATAAACTTTTCTATAATTTCACAAGTATCCCTGAACTTTATCAATAGACTGGGTGAAAAATTTCTGATCTAAGGTAGCATTTCTAAGTCTTCAGATTGCAAAACACAAGGTTATTGAAAACAACTTAGTGGGTCACAACCAACATTTTTAAAATGAAATACAACAGAAATTATCAGAGCATATCAGAAACTTTTCTTTCTGTTTTAAACCCACATGTATATATCCTGGATCATGAACTGTGAGTTGTAGTTTACAGTCTGAAAGCCATTGATATTTACTGACAGACCACATTGAAGATCACCTGTAAAAATACTGGGGCTTGAGAAGCTACCACTCCCTTTCACCTCTGGGAGGCTTATATCATGTTAGATCCTTTGGCCTTGACACATTTGGCCTTGACACAGGCAAGGACAAAAGGAATTGAGTTATCCACAGGTGTTCTGTGCCCTAAATCAGTGCCAGGGGTTTTTGAAGAATTATGTTTCTAATTTTGCCATGGGTAGGGAAGAGTGGGGACTAGTCATCATTACATACAGTTGTTGTTGCACATACAGAGCCCTCCTTTATATCTATAGTTCTCAACCTTTAGCCTGCGCTGAAAGCACCAGCAAAGCTTGTTAAAACACACACAGTGTTTCTGATTCAGTATATCTGGAGCAGGGCCTGAAAATCTGCATTTTTTACAAGTTCCCAGGAGTCACTGATTTTGCTAGCTAGGAAACCACGCTTGAGAGCTGCTGCATTATATTATGAACGAATTAAAAACATAAAAGCTGATAAACCCAGCATAACGTCTCTTGAGTTTTCCAGGTTCATAACTCATGTATTATTTGTGGGGAAAAGGGGCCACCACAATTTAATAATTGCCCTGTGTTGCAGAACATAGACACATACTTATATGAGCTATTCGGGATGTTTTGGGTCCAGTTAAAAAGTTCTATTCCAGGCGGGCACGGTGGCTCATGCCTGTAATCCCAGCACTTTGGGAGGCCGAGGCAGGCGGGTCACCTGAGGTCAGGAGTTCGAGACCAGCCTGACCAACATGGAGAAACCCTGTCTCTACTAAAAACACAAAAAATTAGCCGGGCGTAGTGGTGCATGCCTGTAATCCCAGCTACTCCAGAGACTGGAGCAGGACAATTGCTTGAACTCAGGAGGCAGAGGGTGCGGTGAGCCAAGATTGTGCCACTGCACTCCAGCCTGGGCAACAGGAGCAAAACTCTGTCTCAGAAAAAAGAAACAAAAAAAAAACCACAGAGACAAAAATTAAAGTCACCTGAAATCCCACCCTCCAGAGATGATCAATCCTATTATTTTATTTCTATATAAATAGACACCCGCAAAAACTGGGATTGTACATGTGTTTTTGTAGCTGACTTTGCCACTTAACAGATCCTGATGTTATTCTTGTTTATACTTCAGAAGCAAATTATTTTGTACTCATATAGAGACGATGTGTCATCCTCAACCAATAAGATACTATTTTCTTTGGAGGTTAGAGAGAATTCACCTTTGGGGCTAAATTAGAAAGAAATGGCTGATCACTTTGCATTTTCTATTCGTGACGTGGAACATGGTTCAGTAGAGAATATTGTCAATAAAGCCAGTGTGACATTTTAGGGTCCTTGAGCTGATTGGTTTGAGATATATAATTTATTTTACTATCTTCAGTATTTTCATGTGTTTACAGACACCCTAGATGGCATGATGTTATGCATCTGGGAAAATAGCAAACTGAAAAATAAGAAATATCACTCTTGGAGAGAAGTTTTGTTAGGTACAACTTGCATGAGAACCTATCCCATACTCTCACCATTATACATTTCAAAGGCCTTAATGACTGTCTTTCCCTCATTAGGTTCTGGACCTCTGAGCAATGTTACATGACTATGGGGAAATGCTTATTTTTTTCACAAATACAGGCTTATTGTGAGTGAAAATAGAACATAGACTTTTTAAGCAAAAAGTTGGATACTATCGTCTCTCTTTGAATATACAAGATTTTCTTGGACATTGTGATGTTAACCAGCAGACAAGAAAATTAGACTACAGTGTCTCACAATAATATGTGTTTTAGACCAAAAAAAGAAAAAGAAAACATAATTTGTGGTTTAACACATGTAGTAATCAGGTAAAGACAAGCTAATTCCTTGGACACATCTGAATTTTTTTCCTTTGTATATTTAAAATCACGGAAGGCATAAAACTAGATTAATAAAAGTCTTTTTATTTCTCTTAAGTGAAAAATAATGTGGTGATTGCTGATTTTAAAATGCCTTTTAAAAATAAGAATTACATCAAGATAGTGCAGTCATTTACACTAAATAAAAATAAAGATTGGCTTGGATTAATGTATCACTGCCTATTAAAAGGTATTGTAACATTTCTGCCCTCTAAAGAAAGGAACCTATTTCTCATTCACAAAATTATTCCAGACAGTATCCAGTCCTTTAACATATCCATTATAAATATACCCCAAAATGGCCAAATTATAGATGTCCTTTCATCTATTTCTAGCAGCCCATCAGACTGTTTATATAATTTGGGTCTACCCAGTCAATCTCTGACTCAGCAATATTTTTCCCTTAAATTTTTTTTTATAAATAACTCAATAACCCATTTCACCACAGTTGATCTTATTGGCCATGGAGTCAATAAAAATTTAGTCGTTAAGGTCTCAAAACTTCATGACAAGATTACAAGTTGCAGTATATACTACCTTTGAGTGTTTTACTAGGAACTTTTGATTTTTCAAAAAATCACTTAGATATAATGAAGCTTAAAACAAAATATGAAAACATTTCTGGGGATTTCCCCCAGATCTTTCAGGTTTCCTGATAGAAACCATTTCATTTTTCAATGCAGTATGATATTGATCTCAAGCCACAAAAACTTGAGACATAATCAAAATTCCCGTAATTTTCTTTCTTAAAGAAAGGAAGAAAATATGGAGACATATTTTCAGCCCAGAAATCAATAGCCACATCAGGAAGACAAAAACATGCTTCAGTTATCTGCCAGGGTGCCAGGTTTAACAAGGTTAGACTATTCTCATCTGGTTTCTCATCACAGTTCCAGGTGGGATTAAATTTGCTTAGAATATTGATTGGCTCCCATGCTGCATCTTCTTCAAATGTCCAGGAAAAAAACTGTTTTTCTTCTTCTTATAGACTCAGTCATTAGCAGGAACATAGAAAAATCCATTTTTGTGCACCTCCTAGCCCTTTGCAACATTGACTGGTGTTCTACCGGTGACATTTCCATTCTCTTGGCTGTTTGGAAATTTCCTGGTAACATGTAAAGAATGACTCACTCAAATGCCTAATTAAGGTTGAATGACTTGGTGTGGACACTCTGGCCACCTTTTAAACAGCATTATTAAAACTGTGTTAACAGGGCCGGGCGCGGTGGCTCAAGCCTGTAATCCCAGCACTTTGGGAGGCCGAGACGGGCGGATCACGAGGTCAGGAGATCGAGACCATCCTGGCTAACATGGTGAAACCCCGTCTCTACTAAAAATACAAAAAAAATTAGCCGGGTGAGGTGGCGGGCACCTGTACTCCCAGCTACTCGGGAGGCTGAGGCAGGAGAATGGCGTGAACCCGGGAGGCGGGGCTTGCAGTGAGCTGAGATCCGGCCACTGCACTCCAGCCTGGGCAACAGAGCCAGACTCCGTCTCAAA